>NC_052315.1:8704997-8727497 GCF_016432855.1 Salvelinus namaycush
CCTCTCCTTTACTCTCAGCTAATCAGGACACAGTGTAGTGGCCATACTGTATTCTAGAGATGTTTTGTTCGGCTCGGCGCTCGCCGGGTATGACAACCTCCCCTTACGTGTGAACGTGGAGGATTAGTGATAAAGCCTGTTTGATGTGGAGTGCCCAATTACTGCATCGTGCCGGAGACCCCCGAGCGGCATGTTCAGGAACAAGGGGCCTCTCACCTTGGACCCGTCGACAGAGACCTGTCTACCTACCAGATGGTCGTCACTAGTTACTACAGCCACAAAGTCATAAACCCCACATATTTCCACAATTCCTCTTTTTAAAATGTGACGTTAAACCTAACCCTAACCTTAACCACACTGCCAACCTTACGCCTAACCTTAAATTAAGACCGAAAAGCACATTTTTGTTTTCATTAATGCTTACGATATCCAATTTTGGCTTTGTGGCTGTGCCATCTAGTGGAAACCTTACCAGACGGCGCCCGCCCACTCAGCAACGATGGTAGTTAATGCCGTGTTTGGTTCTCTGCTGTGTTCCTCTCTTCCATGTTGTCAGTAGTACATCCAGTGTTGTAAAGTACTTAAGTTCAAATACTTTAAAGTACTACTTAATTCGTTTTTTGGGGGTATCTGACATCCAAAAGTACTCGTTACATTTTTTTAATGCTTAACAGGTCAGGAAAATGGTCCAATTCACGATCTTATCAAGAGAACATCCCTGGTCATCCTTACCTCCTCTGATCTGGCAGACTCACTAAACACAAATGCTTCATTTGTAAATTATTTCTGAGTGTTGGAGTGTAACCCTAGTTATTCCTCCCCCCCCTCAAAAAAACAAATTGTGCATTCTGGTTTGCTTGATATAAGCAATTTTAAAGGATTTATACTTTTACTTTTGATACTTAAGTACATTTTTGCAATTACATTTACTTTTCATACTTTTTTAAAACCAAATACTTTTAGACTTTTACTCAAGTAGTATTTTACTGAGTGACTTTCACTTTCACTTTAGTCATTTTCTTTTAGGGTTTCTTTACTTTTACTCAAGTGTGACAACTGGGTACTTTTTCCACCACTGCCAACTTCTCATCAATGTGACAGGTCGTTGCAGTGATGTATGAAAGCATATTCATAGACGTCCAAACACCTTATGTTATTTAAGAACTGGCATTTATAGGCCTACTTGCAGAACAATCAATTTCTCCATCCGGGCCGTCACGTTTTTTTGACATGGCATCTTGTAGTCTGGTTCTAGTCATGCCATCAGGGCAGTGAAGCTGACATATTCTACCATTGACAATGGCTGCATATCAACTTCAATCATTTCTGTAATCAGTGCTATGATTTTCTCACTCCATCCCTTATCGTACTGCCGCCAGCAATGGGTTGGGTCTCACGGTTCCTCCCTTCAAGCATTGCACCTGTACTGCCACTGTAACTCAATTCCACCTTGCAAAGTTTGCATTTCACAACCTTCCCATGTAACTTGTCAAAGTATTGGACTTTGCTGCTGTCACTTCCCTGTCTCACTCTCTGACATTTTTCAAATGTTAACAAGGATGACGTGCGGAGCGCTTTATGTACGTGGCAAATCATTTCAAAGATGTTTATCTCCTACTTGTTGCGTTTAATTTAGTAAAAATGTATATAAATACGTTCTTCGTTTAGGGATTTTTTTCTAAACATTAACGATCCCAATTTAGTTTAAACGTCACACCCCTAGAAGCACATAAATAAAACTGTTGAAATGTGCTCGAACCATTCAACCGCCTATCTAAACATGTTTGTTTGTGGGAAGGGAAGGACACGGATGAGTTAGCACAAGGAGCCTGTCAGATATGCTGTGTGTGTGTTTCAGGGGACTTGCTGTTGTACTGTATGTGTGTTGTGTACAAGTTCCTTTGTGTGTATATACACAAGTGTATGTGTGCTGTGTTTGAGTGTGTGTTTGTTGTGGCGGTTGCTATGAGGAGTGAGCACTGTACATGTGAGAATAGCATTCCAGACTTTGTCTTGTGAGAGAGACACACGCACATGCATGCACGTACGCACGCACATGCAAACACACATAACTTTGGCGTTTAGTTCTAGATACGGAGCTTTAGATATGGCATTATATTTACATATTGATTTGCAGATACGGTATACTTATTTTCCACCATCATTTGCAAATAAATTCATTAAAAATCCTACAATGTGATTTTCTGGATTTTTTTTTCTCATTTTGTCTGTCATAGTTGAAGTGTACAGGCCTCTCTCATCTTTTTAAGTGGGAGAACTTGCACAATTGGTGGCTGACTAAATACTTTTTTGCCCCACTGTATGCATCTGTTGGTCACAGATACCTTTAAAATAAAGGTAGGGGTGTGGATCAGAAAACCAGTCAGTATCTGGTGAGTCCACCATTTGCCTCATGCAGTGCAACACGTCTCCGTCGCATAGAGTTGATCAGGCTGTTGATTGTGGCCTGTGGAATATTGTCCCAATCAAATGTTATTTTTCACATGAGCCGAATACAACAGGTGTAGACCTTACCATGAAATGCTTACTTAAAAAATGTAAAGTGACACAATAAAATAAAAATACAGAGGCTACATACAGGGGGTACTGGTACTGAGTCAATGTGCGGTGGCACAGGTTAGTCAAGATAATTTGTACATATAGGTAGGGGTAAAGTTACTATGCATAGATAATAAACAGCGAGAAGCAGCAGTGTAAAAAAAGGGGGGGTGGTCAATGTAAATAGTCCGGGTGGCCATTTGATTAATTGTTCAGCAGTCTTATGGCTTGGGGGTAGAAGCTGTTAAGGAGCCTTTTGGACCTAGACTTGGCGCTCCGGTACCACTTGCCAGAGAAACAGTCTATAACTTGAGTGACTGCAGTCTTTGACAATTTTTTGGGCCTTCCTCTGACACCGCCAAGTATTTGGGTCCTGGATGGCAAGAAACTTGGCCCCAGTGATGTACTGGGACGTATGCACTACCCTTTGTAGTGCCTTACGGTCGGATACCGAGGAGTTGCCATACCTGGCGGTGATGCAACCGGTCAGGATGCTCTGGATGGTGCAGTTGTAGAACTTTTTGAAGATCTGGGGACACATGACAAATCTTTTCAATCTCCTGAGGGGGAAAAGGTGTTGAGGTGCCCTCTTCACGACTGTCTTGCCCTCTCCACATCCCTTTGTTGGTGATGTGGACACCAAGGAACTTGAAACTCTCGATCCACTCCACTGCAGCCCCGTCGATGAGGATGGGGGTGTATTTGAACCTCCTTTTCCTGTAGTCCACGATCAGCTTCTTTGTCTTGCTCATGTTGAGGAAGAGGTTGTTGTCTTGGCACCAAACTGCCAGGTCTCTGACCTCCTCCCTCTTGTCCAGGTGGGAAAGGGCAGTGTGGAGTGTGATTGAGATTGCATCATCTGTGGATCTGTTGGGGCAGTATGCAAGTTGGAGTGGGTCTAGGGTTTCCGGGATGTTGGTGTTGATGTGAGCTATGACCAGCCTTTTGAAGCACTTCATGGCTATCGACATGAGTGCTATGGAGTAGTAAACATTTAGGCAGATTAACTTCGCTTTCTTGGGCACAGGGACTATGGTGGTTTGCTTGAAACGGTCAGGGAGAGGTTGAAACGGTCAGTGAAGACACTTACCAGTTGGTCCGTTCATGCTCTGAGTAAACGCCCAGGTTATCAGTCTGGCCCCGCGGCCTTGTGAATGTTGACCTGTATAAAGGTCTTGCTCATATCAGCTACGGAGAGCATGATCACACAGTCATTCAGAACAGCTGATGCTCTCATGCATGCTTCAGTGTTGCTTGCCTCGAAGCGAGCATAAAAGGCATTTAGCTCGTCTGGTAGGCTCGTGGCTGGGTTGCCCTTTGTAGTCCGTAATAGTTTGCAAGCCCTGACACATCCGACGAGCATCTGAGCCGGTTTAGTAGGATTCAATCTTAGTCCTGTAATGACACTTTGCCTGTTTGATGGTTTGTCTAGGGCATAAAGGGATTTCTTATAAGCGTCTGGATTAGTGTCCCCCTCCTTGAAAGCGGCCGCTCTAGCCTTTTGCTTAGTGCGGATGTTTCCTGTAAACCATGGCTTTTGGTTGGGATATGTATGTCCGGCCACTGTGGGGACGACGTCATCGATACACTTACTGCTGAAGCCAGTGACTTAGGTGGTGTACTCCTCAATGCAATTGGATGAATCCTTGCACATATTCCAGTCTGTGTTAGCAAAACAGTCCTGTAGCATAGCCTACGTGTCATCTGACCACTTTCGTATTGAGCGAGTCACTGGTACTTCCTGCTTTAGTTTTTGCTTCTTAGCAGGAATCAGGAGGCTAGAATTATGGTCAGATTTGCCAAATGGAGGGCGAGGGAGAGCTTTGTATGCGTCTCTGTGTGTGGAGTAAAGGTGGTCTTTTTTCTCCCTCTGGTTGCACATGTGACATGCTGGTAGAAATTAGGTCAAATGGATTTAAGTTTGCCTGTATTAAAGTCCCCGGCCACTAGAGTGTCACTTCTGGATGAGCCTTTTCTTGTTTGCTTATGGCCAAATACAGCTCGTTGAGTGTGGTCTTAGTGCCAGCATCAGTTTGTGGTGGTAACCAGACGGCTATGAAAAATATAGATGAAAACTGTCTTGGTAGATAGTGTGGTCCAGTTTCTGATGATGTGCTCTACCCTTCGGCGAGCAATACCTCAAGACCTCTTTAAAATTAGACATCGCTGTCACGCCCTGGCCTTAGTATTCTTTGTTTTCTTTATGTTTTTTAGTTAGGTCAGGGTGTGACATGGGGAATGTATGTGTTTGTAGTGTCTAGGGGTGTTGTATGTGTATGGGGCAGAGTAGAGTAATGTTGTCTAGTTATGTCTATGGCTGCCTAGATTGGTTCTCAATCAGAGACAGCTGTCATTCATTGTCTCTGATTGGGAGCCATATTTAAGGCAGCCATAGGCAGTAGGCTTTTGTGGGTAATTGTCTATGTCTATGTTCTATGTTGCAGTTGTGCACTTAGTTCTGTTTAGCTTCACGATCGTTTGTTTTGTTCATTTTGTAAGTGGTTGTTTTTTCCTTCATTAAAGAAGATGTATTTTTCACGCGCTGCGCCTTGGTCCTCTCTCTCTCACGAAGACGATCGTGACAATCGCGCACCAGCTGTTATTGACAAATAGACACACACCACCACCCCTCATCTTACCAGATGTAGCTGTTCTGTCCTGCCGATGCACAGAAAACCCAGCTAACTGTAGATTATGCGTGTTGTCGTCCAGCCATAAGATATTACAGTTGGTAGGATAGTCTTGAGTGGCGATCATCCAATTTATTTTTCCAGTGATTGCATGTTGGCCAATAGAACAGATGATAGAGGCGGGTTACCCACTCGCCGACAAATTCTCACAAGGCACCACGATCTCTGCTCCCTGTATTTCCATATTTTCTTCAAGCGAATGACGAGGATTTGGAACTGGTCTCGGAGAAGCAGTACATCCTTCGCGTAGGACTTATTAAGTGAAGTGTGTCATCGCTGTTCTGATATCCAAGAGCTCTTTTTGGTCATAAGAGATGGTAGCAGCAACTTTACGTACAAAATAAGTTACAAACAATGCGACAAAAGACACAAAATAGCACAGTTGGTTAGGAGACCGTAAAATGGCAGCCATTCCCTACGGTGCCATTATTGCCATTCAATCCTCTTCAATGGCTGTGCGAAGTTGCTGGATATTGGCAACTGGAACACCCGGTCGTACACGTCGATCCAGAGTATTCCAAACATGCTCAATGGGAGACATGGCTGATGAGTATGCAGGTAATGGAAGAACTGGGACATTTTCAGCTTCCAGGAATTGTATACAGATCCTTGCGACATGGGGCTGTGCATTATCATACTGAAACAGGAGGTGTTGTCGGCAGATTAATGGTATGACAATGGGCCTCAGGATCTCATCACGGTATCTCTGTGCATTCAAACTGCCATCGCTAAAATGCCATTGTGTTCACTGTCCATAGCTGTTCACAACGTTGACGTCAGCAAACCGCTCACCCACACGACGCCATACACGCTACGCTGTCTGCCATCTACCCAGTACAGTTGAAACTGGGATTCATTCATAAAGAGCACACTTCTCTAGCGTGTCAGTGGCAATCGAAGGTGAGCATTTGTCCACTTAACTCGGTTACGACGGTTACGACCATAGTGAGGCCGATGAGCTTCCCTGAGATGGTTTCTGAAAGTTTGTGCAGAAATTCTTCAGTTGTGCAAATCCACAGTTACATCAGACAGAAATACTCAGTTTCATTAGCTGTCCTGGTGGCTGGTCTCAGACAATCCCGCAGGTGAAGAAGCCGGATGTGGAGGTCCTGGGCTGGCGTGGTTACACGTGGTCTGCTGTTGTGAGGCCAGTTGGACGTACTGAAAAACTCTCTAAAACAACATTGGAGGCAATTTATGATAGAGAAATGCAACAGCTCTGGTGGACATTCCTGCAGTCAGCATGCCAATTCCATGCTCCCTCAAAACTTGAGACATCTGTGGCATTGTGTTGTGTGACAAAACTGCACATTTTAGAGTGGCCTTTTATTGTCCCCATCACAAGGTGCACCTGTGTAATTATCATGCTCTTTAATCAGCTTCTTCATATGCCACACCTGTCAGGTGGATGGATTATATTGGCAAAGGAGAAATGCTCGCTAACAGGGATGTAAACAAATTTGTGCACAACATTTGAGAGAGATACGTTTTTTTTGTGGGAGCTGGGATCTTTTATTTCAACTCATGAAACATGGAGACTGACAATTTAAATGTTGCGTTTGTATTTTTGTTCAGTGTATATACAGTATAGGCCTACACGTAAATCATCTGACGTGAGATTGATCAGGAAAGATCCAGAACTGATTACGTTACTTGGACAGATGGAATCTGATTTATATACGATTTTGTTTAACATGTAGACTCATGGGGAAATGAACATAAAATGATGTCAGATGCTATGTGGCGAGAGATGATTGAATGGTCCACCAGCTGCTTTGAACTGTTAGTTATATTGGTGGCCATACAGTTACCTGTAATGTCTGTCATGTAATAAGATGAGAAGCAACTCTCACATAGACAGATGGGATATTATGTTGATCTCTGAGAGGCTGCTTTCACACCACATGCTCCTCTCTAAGTGTTCTCATCGTGTGTGTGTGGTCACCGCAACAGAGAATATCCATACAGTCAGAACTGAAGTGACTCTCGAGGAATGTAGTGTCACACATAATCCCACTCCGGCATCACCAGTCTACTATTTTTATTCAACTAGTCAGTTTAGAACAAGTCAGTTTAGAACAAATTCTTATTTTCAATGACAGCCGAGGAACAGCCTTGTTCAGGGGCAGAACGACAGATTTTTACATTGTCAACTCGGGGATTCGATCTTGCAACCTTTATGTTACTAGTCCAACGCTCTAACCACTAGGCTACTAACCACTGGTCCTGGCAACCCACATTACGCACACCTGGCAACCATAATTACGCACACTTGGCAACCGTCATTATGCACACCTGCTCCCTATCGTTATGCACACCTGCTCCCTATCATTATGCACACCTGCTCCCTATCGTTATGCACACCTGCTCCCTATCATTATGCACACCTGCTCCCTATCATTATGCACACCTGCTCCCTATCATTATGCACACCTGCTCCCTATCGTTATGCACACCTGCTCCCTATCATTATGCACACCTGCTCCCTATCGTTATGCACACCTGCTCCCTATCGTTATGCACACCTGCTCCCTATCATTATGCACACCTGCTCCCTATCGTTATGCACACCTGCTCCCTATCGTTATGCACACCTGCTCCCTATCGTTATGCACACCTGCTCCCTATCATTATGCACACCTGCTCCCTATCGTTATGCACACCTGCTCCCTATCATTATGCACACCTGCTCCCTATCGTTATGCACACCTGGACTTCATCATCACCTTTATTACTCTCCATTTATTTAGCCCTCAGGAGCCTCAGTCTTCAGGCTGTCTTGGTTTTGTTTTCATGTCCAGTACGCTGCTCTTGTTTTGTATATCTTCATGTTCCATGTTATTGATCTCACCAACTGCTCCCTCGTTACAGTGTGTTTACAGCATTAACCTGGTAAAAAACCTGTTAGTCAGTCACTAGACCTGGAGAGTCAATGACCTGGAAGTGACATGGTAATGGAATGATACCCCTTAATGAATGAGGAGTGCAAGCTGTGGAGGATGTACTAGTGTGAATCAGACACCGTGTGAATGTTTTATAAAGATGAAGTCAAAAGAATACTCTGGTCCCAATTCGCCTACTCTGAGAGTATGACAACAACAGTTGAAGACTGACTGGCTGGCTGGCTGAATGACAGAAAAGAGACAGATAGATTGTGAATGACAAACTGAAAGTGGACATTCATCTGAAACAGCGCAATGAGTAGAGAAAAAGGGGAAGGGAAGTCTGAATGAGGGACACAGTTGAATAGAGAGAGTAGTGTGTGGAATGAGTGAGTCAGAATGAGAGAGGAAGCAGAAAATGACACACACACACAGTGGTGTGGCTGTTCTGTGTTTGGGGAGGGGGGGATGTATGTGCCAACGTGGTCCTGTTTGCAACTGAAAGCACTCTGCCGATCATCCCTGGAGGGCCCAGTTGTTTATGGTGCTGTTCTTATCTGACGCGTGCCTGTGCCACCCTTTCCCACACTCTGCATGCACCACTGCAAGGCCCAGGATAGAGAGGGCTGGGCGGGGGGCTCCTTGCCCCTGTCAACAAGAACACTAACTTGACAGCCATGACATAATGTCCCCTCAATACAGTTCCTCTCCCTCTGTAACAAGGGCCTCTTTTTTTATTTTTAATAATGCTGCATACTTGGCTTTTCATCATCGACCCCCCCTCCATCCATTCACTTCCCTCCATCTATCCATCCCTTCCTACCTCCTTTTCCCAAAAACCCCTTCTTCACCTCCCTTGTGATTTTCCCTTTGATTGGGACATTTTACGGGCTTATGCCCCCTCGTCCCGCCCCCATGGGAAGTATGAGGCAACATTTCAGACATATTTCAGAGCTCAAATGGTGTTTCCCAGTATGTTTCAATGGAGGGTCTCTCACAGGACACCCCCCGCCCCCGTCTTAACCCCCCCTCCACCCAACGAGAGTTCTTCACAGGATCACAGTGATGAGGCTGATGACTGAGGCTACATGGTAATCTGGTGCATGGGGAGAGAAACACACAGGAACTATCTGGGGTTCCTATTGTCTTAGGGTTGTTTACAGTCCATATAACCTTTTCCTCCATAACATACATTGAGTCCGTATACTAAATTTTCTATGTGAATGGCCACCACTCACTCTAACATACTGCACACAAAAAACAAGAAATCTGTCTGCACAGTAAAGTATGTGTGTGTGTGTGTGCATGCGTGTTTTGGTTCCTCCGTGCGGTACAGTGTGTGTGGGGGTACCATAGCTACAGTGGAGTGGAGGTAAGCAGAGGGAAGCTCGGCAGTCTAACCTGAGCTCCTCACACCTCCCCCTCGCACATCCCCCTCGTGCATCCTCGTACCCCAGGGTCAGGGAGGGCCGAGGGGGCTGAGGTGCGTCCGCCCACACAGCTGAAGTGGATCAATGCTGCCAGTCTCCACACCAGCAGGCCCGCGGCGCTATGTCTGAGGATGAGAGGAACTGGGGAGGGAGGCAGGGAGGATGAGGGGGGTAGGAAATATGCCTAGTCTCACTCACTCACTCACTCACTCACTCACACACACACACACACACACACATAAACACACACACACTCACATACACACACATAGGCACATACACACACACACTGCCAGGCGTTGCCCCTGCTCGCCTGCGTAGGAGGCCCTGCAGGCACTCTGGGCCCCTGTGTGCCCCCTCTCTCTCACGCACGCAGCCTTGCTCTGGCAGGTTGATGATGAAAGACAAGAGCCAGAGGGTGTCCCAGAGCCAGAGGGTTAATACTTGACATGAACCCCTGGCTCTGATTCCTCCTCTTCATCATCATCATCATCATCATCTTCATTACGAACTACCTTATCTTTCAAGCTCCTCCCCCCTCATCAAATCAAATCAAATCTAATTGTATTTCTCACATACGCTGAATACAACCTTACAGTGAAATGCTTACTTACAAGCCCTTAACCAACAATGCTTTAAGAAGTTTTAAGAAAAATAAGTATTAAGTAAAATATAGACAAGTAAAAAAATCTCAATAAAAAATTAAAGTAACAAATAATTCAACAGCAGCAGTAAAATAACAATAGCGAGGCTATATACAGGGGTACAGGTACAGAGTCAATTGAGGTTGAGGTAATACGTACATGTAGGTAGAGTTAAAGTGACTATGCATAGATAACAAACAGAGAGTACCAGCAGTGTAAAAGAGGGATCTGGGTAGCCCTTTGATTAGCTGCTCAGGAGTCTTATGACTTGGGGGTAGAAGCTGTTAAGAAGCATTTTGGACTTAGACTTGGCGCTCCAGTACTGCTTGCTTTGCGGTAGCAGAGAAAACAGTCTATGACTAGGGTGGCGGGAGTCTTTGACAATTTTTAGGGCTTTTCTCTGACACGCCTGGTACAGAAGTCCTGGATGGCAGGAAGCTTGGCCCCAGTGATGTACTGGGCCATATGCACTACCCTTTGTAGTACCTTGCCGTCGGATGCCGAGCAGTTGCCATACCAGGCAGTGATGCAACCAGTCAGGATGCTCTCGATGGTGCAGTTGTAGAACCTTTTGAGGATCTGAGGACCCATGCCAAATCTTTTCAGTCTCCTGAGGGGGAATAGGTTTTGTCGTGCCCTCTTCACGACTGTCATAGTGTGTTTGGACCATGATAGTTTGT
Source organism: Salvelinus namaycush (assembly GCF_016432855.1). Lineage (NCBI taxonomy): Eukaryota > Metazoa > Chordata > Actinopteri > Salmoniformes > Salmonidae > Salvelinus > Salvelinus namaycush. The sequence goes on from NC_052315.1 coordinate 8,715,883, forward strand.
TGGTGATGTGGACACCAAGGAACTTGAAGCTCTCAACCTGCTCCACTGCAGCCCCGTCGATGAGAATGGGGGCGTGCTCGATCCTCCTTTTCCTGTAGTCCACAATCATCTCCTTTGTCTTGATCACATTGAGGGAGAGGTTGATGTCCTGGCACCACACGACCAGGTCTCTGACCTCCTCCCTATAGGCTGTCTCATCGTTGTCGGTGATCAGGCCACTGTTGTGTCATCGGCAAACTTGAGGATGGTGTTGGAGTCGTACCTGGCCATGCAGTCATGAGTGAACAGGGAGTACAGGAGGGAACTGAGCACGCACCACGGAGGGGCCCCAGTGTTGAGGATCAGCGTGATGGATGTGTTGTTAGCTACCCTTACCAACTGGGGGCGGCCCGTCAGGAAGTCCAGGATCCAGTTGCAGAGGGAGGTGTTAAGTCCCAGGGTTCGTAGCTTAGTGATGAGCTTTGTAGGCACTATGGTGTTGAACGCTGAGCTGTAGTCAATGAATAGAATTCTCACATACTGTAGGTGTTCCTCTTGTCCAGGTGGGAAAGGGCAGTGTGGAGTGCAAGAGAGATTGCATCATCTGTGGATCTGTTTGGTAGTGCAAATTGGAGTGGGTCTAGGGTTTTTGGGATAATGGTGTTGATGTGAGCCTTGGCCAGCCTTTTCCCCTCTTCTTCTTCTTCTTCCTCCTCCTCCTCATCATCATCATACCAATCTTATTTTTGTCCTCCTTTTTGTTAGGCTAGTCAGTCTGCAGTTGGAGGCGGCAGAGAAGAAACAAGGAGTTATGTATCTGACTGAAGCAGTCAACTGCTTTCGGACCAGCCGTCGTCATCCTCTTCATCGTCATCATCGTCACCCTCCAAATGCGGAAGCCACATTTCAGTTGAATGCATTCAGTTGTACAACTGACTAGGTATCCCCCTTTCCCTCCAACTTAGAGGTCCATTGAAATGTCAAGCAGGATAGCACAGTAGCACTCCACCAACAATATATTATTTTATATACATTTCACAGTAACAAAGAATAGGATTGCAGTTGACGCATGCTAAATGCTGTATGAAAAGCAGTAGCTTTTACAACAGGGCAGGGCATCCCAATCAGTGTTGTGATTTCTGAAATTCCTCAACAGTAGTGTGTGTGTGTGTGTGTGTGTGTGTGTGGTGGAGCACAGTGTGCCACATGTTTCTACGTGCATTGCCCATAGCCTCACACCTGGCCTGGCTGGATCTCCTGAGTCCCACGCCACGCCTAGTTACTGCCTGCCCCCATAGAGGGAGCCCCCCTGCCTCAGCCTCCAGTATCTATGCTTCAATAGTCTTTGTACAGTCTGTCCTATCTGGTGTAATTCTCCAGTCTTAACTGGAGTCCTGTATGGTTTTAAGTATGCTCCCTCTCACATCTCTCTCTCTCTCTCTCTGAGGACCTGAGCCCTAGGACCATGCCTCAGAACTACCTGGCCTGATGACTCCTGGCTGTCCCCAGTCCACCTGGTCGTGCTGCTGATCAAGTTTCAACTGTTCAGCCTGCGGCTATGGAACCCTGACCTGTTCACCAGACGTGCTACCTTGTCGTGCTTCTCTTGCTCCACTTTCAACTGTTCTGCCTGCGGCTATGGAACCGTCCCTCCCTCTCTCTCTCTCTCTCTCTCTCTCTCTCTCTCTCTCTCTCTCTCTACCGCACTTGCTGTCCCGACCTCTGAATGCTTGGCTATGTAAAACCAACTGACATTTACTCCTGAGGTGCTGACCTGTTGCACCCTCTACAACCACTGTGATTATTATTTGACCCTGCAGGTCATCTATGAACGTTTGAACATCTTGACGAACAATCTGGCCTTAACGGCCATGTACTCTTATAATCTTCACCCGGCACAGCCAGAAGAGGACTGGCCAACCCCCAGGGCCTGGTTCCTCCCCACCCGGCACAGCCAGAAGAGGACTGGCCAACCCTCAGGGCCTGGTTCCTCCCCACACGGCACAGCCAGAAGAGGACTGGCTACCCCTCAGGGCTTGGTTCCTCCCCACCCGGCACAGCCAGAAGAGGACTGGCCAACCCTCAGGGCCTGGTTCCTCCCCACCCGGCACAGCCAGAAGAGGACTGGCCACCCCTCAGGGCCTGGTTCCTCCCCACCCAGCACAGCCAGAAGAGGACTGCCACCCCTCAAGGCCTGGTTCCTCCCCACCCAGCACAGCCAGAAGAGGACTGGTCACCCCTCAGTTTGGGGTTGGGGGGGGGGGGGGGGGGGTGTGACAGGTATGCGGTAGGTACTTAAAACCTCTTCATTTAAGGATCCGCCCCTTTTTTAAAATTTTCGCCTAAAATGACATTCCCAAATCTAACTGCCTGTAGCTCAGGACCTGAAGCAAGGATATGCATATTCTTGATACCATTTGAAAGGAAACACTTTGAAAATCAAATCAAATCAAAGTTTATTTGTCACGTGCGCCGAATACAACAGGTGTAGATCTTACAGTGAAATTCTTACTTACAGGCTCTAACCAATAGCAAAAAAGGTATTAGGTGAACAATAGGTAAGTAAAGAAATAAAATCAACAGTAAAAAGACAGTGAAAAATAACAGTAGCGAGGCTATACAGTAGGCTGTCTCGTCGTTATCGGTGCTCAGGCCTACCACTGTTGTGTCGTCTACAAACTTAATGATGGTGTTGCAGTCATGCCAGGGAGTACAGGAGGGGACTGAGCACGCACCCCTGGGGGGCTCCAGTGTTGAGGATCAGCGTGGCAGATGTGTTGCTCCTTACCCTCACTACCTGGGGGTGGCCCGTCAGGATGTCCAGGATCCAGTTGCAGAGGGAGGTGTTTAGTCCCAGGATCCTTAGCTTAGTGATAAGCGTTGAGGGTACTATGGTGTTGAACGCTGCGCTGTAGTCAATGAATAGCATTCTCATATAGGTGCTCCTTTTGTCCAGGTGTGAAAGGGCAGTGTGGAGTGCAAGAGAGATTACACCATCTGTGGATCTGTTGGGGTGGTATGCAAATTGGAGTGGGTCTAGGGTTTCTGGGTTAATGGTGTTGATGTGAGCCATTACCAGCCTTTCAAAGCACTTCATGGCTACGGATGTGAGTGCTACGGGTCTGTAGTCATTTAGGCAGGTTGCCTTTGTGTTCTTGGGCACAGGGACTGTGTGTGGAAATGAAAAATTAATGCAGGAGAATATAACACATTAGATCTGGTAAAAGATAATACATTTTTGAAATGCAAGAGAAAGGCCAAAATGTATTATTCCAGCCCAGGCGCAATTTAGATTTTGGCCACTAGATGGCAGCAGTGTATGTCCTAAATTTTAGACTGATCCAATGAACCATTGCATATCTGTTCAAAATGCTGTATCAAGACTGCCTAAATGTGCCTAATTGGTTTATTAATACATTTTCAAGTTTATAATTATGCACTCTCCTCAGACAATGGCATGGTATTATTCACTGTAGTAGCTACTGTAAATTGGACAGTGCAGTTAGATTAACAAGAATTTAAGCTTTCTGCCCGTAACAGATATGTCTATGTCCTGTGAATTCTTCTTGTTACTTACAACCTCCTGCTAATCACATTAGCCTACGTTAGCTCAACCGTCCCGCGCGGGGGACACCGATCCTGTAGAGGTTGCAGATGCCCATAGTGATAATGGTAGAAAATTAGCCTGAGCAGTAAATTCCACTATAGATCAAGAAAATAAGACAGGATAAACACACACACAAACACACACAGCAGTGGTGGTCGTTGCCGTTTAAGATGAGGGAACATGGCTTTATTTCTATTACAGCATATTGGATGACTCTCATTCATATTCCATTCACCCAGATCAATGTAATATTGATAGGTGATGGCTATTACATGATACTCAAATTTTCCCTATAACAAAAAGGTCAAGAGAAAGATTTGCGGTGTAATCATTAGTCCCACAGTTCCAAAAGTGATCACACGCAAACAGTTAACTTTAATAGCCACATACAAAACAGCTCGTTGTATTCCTTCACTCTTCCTTCCCTTGTGGACATCATTGCACAACACATTGGCTGTCTGTGACCAGGCTAAAAAACCTTTCCAAACCAAATCTTCATATCATAACCGCTACACACAGCAACATCGTTGTCACCATATTAGCTAAAGTAACGTCATAGTCAACATAGCTAATAGAACTAACACGTTAGTAAACCCGCTACAATCAAGCAGTACAGTATAAAGTCTGTAAGCGGTTTAGCAGTTATACCGGCGGGCCACGGGGGCAATAAATTAGTAAAACCAAAAGCTTACCTTGACTTGGAAGAGTTCCAGTGTTGGATAGTCATAGCCAGCTAGCTAACATCACATTCCTCTGTTGAATTTGATGAATTTGATAGCTAAGTAAGTGAAAGTGAAAAAAAATGACTAAATATCCACGAGTTTCCCGTGTCCCATGATGCCTTGTGCGTATTATGGGCGTCATTTCAGGTTCGAAGTAAACAAACGGTTTCTTCATTAATTTATTCATTCATGAAGAGCTTGCCAAACTAATAATGATGTGGGAACACATCCTGACGGAGATCAAAAAGGGTAATATTAGTCGACCTAATATTATCCTACGATCCCCCGTACAAGCAGCTAGATTGATGGAAGAAACCAAGATCCAAAGTGCTTCACAGCTATGGCATGATGCTAGGAAGCTGCGTCTAACAGCCAGCACAGTGAAATGAGTCCCCAAACGACACACTACAGATCGCAAAACATTTGTAAATGAGCATTTGTACCCAACCTTCACTGGCAATACAGCAACAAAGCATGGCAAAGAAAATGAGGTCAATGTCATCACACTCCTGGAGAGCAGAGGGCATGTTGTGGAGAACAGAGGCTTGGTGGTGCACCCTGACCATCCTTGGTTGGGAGCCAGCCCAGATGGAATCCTTGGTTGGGAGCCAGCCCAGATGGGATCCTTGGTTGGGAGCCAGCCCAGATGGGATCCTTGGTTGGGAGCCAGCCCAGATGGAATCCTTGGTTGGGAGCCAGCCCAGATGGGATCCTTGGTTGGGAGCCAGCCCAGATGGGATCCTTGGTTGGGAGCCAGCCCAGATGGGATCCTTGGTTGGGAGCCAGCCCAGATGGAATCCTTGGTTGGGAGCCAGCCCAGATGGGATCCTTGGTTGGGAGCCAGCCCAGATGGGATCCTTGGTTGGGAGCCAGCCCAGATGGGATCCTTGGTTGGGAGCCAGCCCAGATGGGATCCTTGGTTGGGAGCCAGCCCAGATGGGATCCTTGGTTGGGAGCCAGCCCAGATGGGATCCTTGGTTGGGAGCCAGCCCAGATGGGATCCTTGGTTGGGAGCCAGCCCAGATGGGATCCTTGGTTGGGAGCCAGCCCAGATGGGATCCTTGGTTGGGAGCCAGCCCATCCCCTTGATGCAACACAGCTCCTTGAGATCAAGTGCCCCTTCAAGTGTTCCACGTCTCTGACAGAACTTCTGAGTAGGCCAAATGGTGAAATCAAAATCTTGGATGATGGACAGTACCTAATTCGTCCCAATGGAAAAGATGGACACTACCTTCAGGTGGGTAAAAATGTTTTCAAGAAAATTGATTATTATAATATTATTATTACAAGTATTGAACATTGTATTGTAAACTCATACAAATCAGAATTTTGTGGCAATGTACTTATTCCTTCTTTCAGACAAAAGTGACCATGATGTGCCTGGGTCTACAGAGCTGCAAGCTGGTCGTCTGGACACCAAGCGAGCACATACAGTAGAAGTGGACATTCCATTTGATAAAGACTACACAGATGCACATGTGCAACAGCTGCAGAAGTTCTACTTTTTACACATGCTACCTAGGTTGGCTGATGATATGGCTGACAAGAAGATACATCTCTGCCCAAAGTACCTGGTCTCTTTAAGTAAATGGGGGTGATGTCACGTTCTGACCTTAGTTCTTTTGTTATTTCTTTGTTTTAGTATGGTCAGGGCGTGAGTTGGGTGGGTTATCTATGTTTGTTTTTCTATGTTGGGTTTTTCGTTTGGCCTGATATGGTTCTCAATCAGAGGAAGGTGTTAGTCGTTGTCTCTGATTGGGAACCATATTTAGGGAGCCTGTTTTCTATTGTGTTTTGTGGGTGGTTGTTTTCTGTGTCTGTGTGTTCCACACGGAACTGTTTCGGTTTTCGTTCGTTCACTTTATTGTTTTGTATTTCAGTGTTCAGTTTGATCCATTAAATATTCATCATGAACACTTACCACGCTGCGCATTGGTCCTCCTCTCTTTCTCTCAACGAAGATCATTACAGGTGAGCAGTAGATTTAATATGGTGGACATACACAATTCAATTAGTTTGAGTGTGCACTTACTTCATGAAGTACTGTTTAAATAAATATATGAAATAATACATAAGATACTAATATATTAGATAATCAATTTATTAACTTCTTTGGGCTGCAAGCCCGAAGCCGGGCACAATATGACAACAGCCACTTCAAGTGCAGGGTGCGAAATTCAAAATATATTTTTTAGAAATATTTAACTTTCACACATTAACAAGTCCAATACAGCATATGAAAGATAAACATCTTGTGAATCCAGCTAACATGTCCGATTTTTAAAATGTTTTACAGCGAAAACACCACGTATATTTATGTTAGCTCACCACCAAATACAAAAAAGGACAGACATTTTTCACAGCACAGGTAGCATGCACAAAACCAACCTAACTAACCAAGAACCAACCAAACTAACCAAGAAACAACTTCATCAGATGACAGTCTTATAAATCTATGTTTTATGTTCTATGTTTTGTTCGAAAAATGTGCATATTTGAGCTATAAATCAGTTTTACATTGCAGCTACCATCACAGCTACCGTCAGAAATAGCACCGAAGCAGCCAGAGTAATTACAGACACCAACATCAAATACCTAAATACTCATCATAAAACATTTCTGAAAAATACATGGTGTACAGCAAATGAAAGACAGGCATCTTGTGATTCCAGACAATATTTCCGATTTCTTAAGTGTTTTACAGCGAAAACACAATATAGCATTATATTAGCTTACCACAATAGCCAGAAACACAAGCCATTTACCAGCAGCAAAAGTTAGCGATCGTAACAAACCAGCAAAAGATATATAATTTTTGGCTAACCTTGATAAGCTTCATCAGATGACAGTCCTATAACATCAGGTTATACATACACTTATGTTTTGTTCGAAAATGTGCATATTTAGAGCTGAAATCAGTGGTTATACATTGTGCTAACGTAGCATCTTTTTCCCACAACGTCCGGATATTTTTCTGACACTCACATATTCTGACCAAATAACTATTCATAAACATTACTAAAAAATACATGTTGTATAGGAAATGATAGATACACTAGTTCTTAATGCAATCGCCGTGTTAGAATTCTAAAAATAACTTCATTACGACATGCAGTTTACGTTATGGCGAGAGCGTGCCCAAAATCTGGGCGCAAACTACTAGTTCACATGTTCGACAGATATATGAAATAGCATCATAAAATGGGTCCTACTTTTGATGATCTTCCATCAGAATTTTGTACAAGGGGTCCTTTGTCCAGAACAATCGTTGTTTGGATTTAGAATATCCTCTTCTCCAGTCAATTAGCACGGAAAGCTAGCAAAGTGGCGCGAAGCTCTCCTTCCTGAACATACGCAGACAAAGCAACACGCCTAACGTCCCGAAAAAATTTCAATAATCTAATAAAACTATATTGAAAAAACATACTTTACGATGATATTGTCACATGTATCAAATAAAATCAAAGCCGGAGATATTAGTCGTCGATAACGACAGCTTTACAGAAGGCAATACCAGGTCCCTTCTCGCGCGTTCCAGAAAACAGGAAATTGGGGTCACGTCATGCCAAGAGCTTTTATTCGACCTCAGATCATGTTATACACTCCATTTCTTCTCTCACTGCCTGTTGACATCTAGTGGAAGGCGTATGAAGTGCATGTATACTAATAAATATCAAGCACATTTATAGGCAGGCCCTAGAACAGAGCATCGATTTCAGATTTTCCACTTCCTGTCAGGAAGTTTGCTGCAACATGAGTTCTGTTTTACTCACAGATATAATTCAAACGGTTTTAGAAACTAGAGAGTGTTTTCTATCCAATAGTAATAATAATATGCATATTGTACGAGCAAGAATTGAGTACGAGGCCGTTTGAAATGGGCACCTTTATCCAAGTTACTCAATACTGCCCCTGCAGCCATAAGAAGTTAAGAGATATACCCACACAAACACAGTGTAATGATCTCTCACCAGTTTATTTTTCATTCGACAAAGTACATTTTCATAGGACAGAAGCAGTTAAATATGCATGTTGGTACAGGCAGTTGTGTGAGCTGACAAAACAATGACAAAACAATGACACAACAATGATTTAAAACAAATACAGCTAACAGTTGGAATTAAAGAATGTTACAAATGCTGACAATGTTTAGCAGTTCATTAATAGGAATAAAGTGATGTACATTTTTGGAATACATAAACGATCAGTGCATGTTGTTCGTCATGTTGATTATGTTAGACATGGTGTCTATTTGATAGAAATAAGCTCTCCTCTCAGATTTACAAGAGCTGCACAAATTTTAAGTATGTTGTCAATTTTAGGGACCAAACTAATAGGCACAGTTTGTGAGAGAATCTTGTACACCTTAAGACGCCTTGTTGCTCGTTCCACATGAATACGGACATTGGCAATGCGTCGTGTGCCAGTGACCTGCTCATTTGTCATCTGGAATTGCTTGCGTGTAAATGCTGGTACACGAAGCGTACATTCCGTTCCTCTAGCAAGTCCCTAATTGTAAAGCCACGGTACCCCATCACCTCATCTCCAGCACGCAAATGGCCGAGAAACCCTGAGGTCTGCGTTATTTCCCACCATAAGCCTCTGAAATGAGCATAACCATTCCTGATAGAGCAGTTGCAACTAGATAATTTACAGTATTACTGGCATAGTAGTAACTGTAAGAGTCAGTTCTTGAGTCCAGATTTTTAGCCTTGTGCAAAACACTTCCTGTGCAGTCAATAACACAAGTTGTGTTTGAAAAAAGCACTACAATTTAAGCCAATCATTAACTTTTGTCTGGTTGTATGTACAACCATGAACAGCACATGTTGTCCTCGAGCTCCGTAACATTTCAACATCTAGCGAGTGAATATCTTATTATTGCTTATCCCAGTTGGCTAGCTTCTAAAACCAAAAATACCGCCGGTCAACTCAGTACTTCCCTACTTCCGCCGGGAGTGCCACCCATAATCGTTTCCCCAGTAACCTCCCCAGGAAACTTGTGGATAGCTCTCTCTCTCTCTCTTGCTCCTCCTTAATTTTTGTATGAATTAATTTGTTCAAAACTGTTCGACTATTGCCTTTCTCTCTCTTTGAGTCAACTACTCATCACATTTTATACACTGCAGTGTTAGCTAGCTGTAGCTTATGCTTTCATTACTAGATTCATTCTCTGATCCTTTGATTGGGTGGACAACCTGTCAGTTCAATGTACCCAGAGGAGGACGGAAGCTATACCATGTTGAGGCTTCTGTAGAGTGTTTTAATCATTTATTTGGTGACATGTGAATATATCTTGTGTAGTTTTATTTAAAAAGGGTAACTTTTTAAATGTTTCAATATTGTTTTATGAAATTCACTGAGGAGTACAGTCCTAACCTTTCTACACTGAGGAGCCTCCACACACACACACACTCTCTCTCTCTCTCTCTCTCTCTCTCTCTCTCTCTCTCTCTCTCTCTCTCTCTCTCACACACACACACACACACACACACACACACACACACACACACACACACACACACACACACACACACACACACACACACACACACACACACACACACACACACGTCAGGCTGCCCAGAACTTCCAGTAATCCCCACCTCTGTTACGTTAATTATAAACTGGTGCTTTGTGCCCCGCGGGCCAACCATGACTTTCCCAGGACAATTAAAGTTACTTAGTTGAATAATAAAGGTGGGGAAGGGAGGCATAGAACGAGTACTGTAGTGTTTACAATGGTATGAATACTATAGTATTCACTGTAGTGTTTTTTCAGTCTTCACTGTAGTCCTCAAAAACACTACAGTAAATACTACAGTCCTCAATAACACTACAGTAAATACTACAGTCCTTAAAAACACTACAGTAAATACTACAGTCCTCAATAACACTACAGTAAATACTACAGTCCTTAAAAACACTACAGTAAATACTACAGTCCTCAATAACACTACAGTAAATACTACAGTCCTCAATAACACTACAGTAAATACTACAGTCCTCAATAACACTACAGTAAATACTACAGTCCTTAATAACACTACAGTAAATACTGCAGTCCTTAAAAACACTACAGTAAATACTACAGTCCTTAATAACACTACAGTAAATACTGCAGTCCTTAAAAACACTACAGTAAATACTACAGTCCTCAATAACACTACAGTAAATACTACAGTCCTTAAAAACACTACAGTAAATACTACAGTCCTCAATAACACTACAGTAAATACTACAGTCCTCAATAACACTACAGTAAATACTACAGTCCTCAATAACACTACAGTAAATACTACAGTCCTCAATAACACTACAGTAAATACTACAGTCCTCAATAACACTACAGTAAATACTACAGTCCTTAAAAACACTACAGTAAATACTACAGTCCTCAATAACACTACAGTAAATACTACAGTCCTCAATAACACTACAGTAAATACTACAGTCCTCAATAACACTACAGTAAATACTGCAGTCCTTAAAAACACTACAGTAAATACTGTAGTCCTTAAAAACACTAAAGTAAATACTACAGTCCTTAAAAACACTACTGTGAATATTATATACTGTAGTATTTACAGTTTAGTCTAGTATAATTACTTTAGTAATAAAAATAGTAGTATATACTAGTGTGTACTGTAGTGTTTTTGCAGACTGTAGTATACTGTAGTATTTACTAATATAGTGTTTTTGTTTTATTTAACTTTGACATAGAAGTGGGGGGCTTTCTCCTTCAGGAAATCTACTGGAGAAATAGTAAAAAAGCACATGTTCCATAACCTGTAGGTAGGTAGGACTTGGTTCTGAACAGAGAGTTCAGAGCTTCTGCTCTTTTCTATAACCTGTAGGGAACACAATATATGGTCTATACTTGGCATGTGGGTTTCTCACTTACATGTGGCACAAATTGGGATATGGGGAGGGGAATGGGCAAGATATGTGCAAATTAAATATTCTAGTACTTACTATGGTTTTAAAAAAGTGGTGTTTTTGCAGACTGTAGTGTTTTTTTGGACATTTCTATAGTGTACTACACAATTCTATACTAAGTACTACACATGATCGAGGGATACTACAGTGTGTAGTATAACTGTAGTATTTTTGTATGCGAGTGGGTAGGGGTTGATGAAGGTGAGGGGCCAGAATGTAGAGAGTTGGGGCTGGGTGGGCAGACAACTCTCTGGGGAGTAATTGGCCGATGTGTGGGAAAATCAACCCTGTTGTATTTCTCCCAATAAGCTCCTGCAAATCTCTCCCAGTGGCTGCCACTCTTTAATAGTCCACTGAATCACTAAGCT
>NC_052315.1:8729997-8877497 GCF_016432855.1 Salvelinus namaycush
GTTAGGGGTTGTGGTTAGGGGTCGAATAGGATCTATCCCTGAACACCCATTCATGATGCCTCCTCATAGGGGTTGTGGTTAGGGGTCGAATAGGATCTATCCCTGAACACCCATTCATGATGCCTCCTCATAGGGGTTGTGGTTAGGGGTCGAATAGGATCTATCCCTGAACACCCATTCATGATGCCTCCTCATAGGGGTTGTGGTTAGGGGTTGTGGTTAGGGGTCGAATAGGATCTATCCCTGAACACCCATTCATGATGCCTCCTCATAGGGGTTGTGGTTAGGGGTTGTGGTTAGGGGTCGAATAGGATCTATCCCTGAACACCCATTCATGATGCCTCCCCATAGGGGTTATGGTTAGGGGTTGTGGTTAGGGGTCGAATAGGATCTATCCCTGAACACCCATTCATGATGCCTCCTCATAGGGGTTGTGGTTAGGGGTTGTGGTTAGGGGTCGAATAGGATCTATCCCTGAACACCCATTCATGATGCCTCCTCATAGGGGTTGTGGTTAGGGGTTGTGGTTAGGGGTCGAATAGGATCTATCCCTGAACACCCAATCATGATGCCTCCTCATAGGGGTTATGGTTAGGGGTTGTGGTTAGGGGTCGAATAGGATCTATCCCTGAACACCCATTCATGATGCCTCCTCATAGGGGTTATGGTTAGGGGTTGTGGTTAGGGGTCGAATAGGATCTATCCCTGAACACCCATTCATGATGCCTCCTCATAGGGGTTATGGTTAGGGGTTGTGGTTAGGGGTCGAATAGGATCTATCCCTGAACACCCATTCATGATGCCTCCTCATAGGGGTTGTGGTTAGGGGTCGAATAGGATCTATCCCTGAACACCCATTCATGATGCCTCCTCATAGGGGTTGTGGTTAGGGGTCGAATAGGATCTATCCCTGAACACCCATTCATGATGCCTCCTCATAGGGGTTGTGGTTAGGGGTTGTGGTTAGGGGTCGAATAGGATCTATCCCTGAACACCCATTCATGATGCCTCCTCATAGGGGTTGTGGTTAGGGGTTGTGGTTAGGGGTCGAATAGGATCTATCCCTGAACACCCATTCATGATGCCTCCCCATAGGGGTTATGGTTAGGGGTTGTGGTTAGGGGTCGAATAGGATCTATCCCTGAACACCCATTCATGATGCCTCCTCATAGGGGTTGTGGTTAGGGGTTGTGGTTAGGGGTCGAATAGGATCTATCCCTGAACACCCATTCATGATGCCTCCTCATAGGGGTTGTGGTTAGGGGTTGTGGTTAGGGGTCGAATAGGATCTATCCCTGAACACCCATTCATGATGCCTCCTCATAGGGGTTATGGTTAGGGGTTGTGGTTAGGGGTCGAATAGGATCTATCCCTGAACACCCATTCATGATGCCTCCTCATAGGGGTTATGGTTAGGGGTTGTGGTTAGGGGTCGAATAGGATCTATCCCTGAACACCCATTCATGATGCCTCCTCATAGGGGTTATGGTTAGGGGTCAAATAGGATCTATCCCTGAACACCCATTCATGATGCCTCCTCATAGGGGTTATGGTTAGGGGTTGTGGTTAGGGGTCGAATAGGATCTATCCCTGAACACCCATTCATGATGCCTCCTCATAGGGGTTATGGTTAGGGGTCGAATAGGATCTATCCCTGAACACCCATTCATGATGCCTCCTCATAGGGGTTATGGTTAGGGGTTGTGGTTAGGGGTCGAATCTGATCTATCCCTGGATACCCATTCATGATGCCTCCTCATAGGGGTTGTGGTTAGGGGTTATGGTTAGGGGTCGAATAGGATCTATCCCTGAACACCCATTCATGATGCCTCCTCATAGGGGTTATGGTTAGGGGTTATGGTTAGGGGTCGAATCTGAACTATCCCTGGATACCCATTCATGATGCCTCCTCATAGGGGTTATGGTTAGGGGTTATGGTTAGGGGTCGAATCTGAACTATCCCTGGATACCCATTCATGATGCCTCCTCATAGGGGTTATGGTTAGGGGTTATGGTTAGGGGTCGAATCTGAACTATCCCTGGATACCCATTCATGATGCCTCCTCATAGGGGTTATGGTTAGGGGTTATGGTTAGGGGTCGAATCTGAACTATCCCTGGATACCCATTCATGATGCCTCCTCATAGGTCGGAAAGAACTGAATGCGTCTTAGCAATATGGCAACAATTCTACCAAGCTTACCAGCGGGCTAAGTGGACTTAGGGGACAGTATTATTGCATAGTCTCAGGTCTATCAAGTGCTATCAATAAGTGTCTTGGCAGGTAGGGATCTCTGGGTTGATTTAAGACTGTGCTGCCCTCTCTCTCACTACCGGGACTACCCCATGATGACCCAAGTCCAACACGACACATACGGCCAGAGGTCACCACCAGTCCACCTCCACCCCATCAACGCTCCAGAGGTCACCACCAGTCCACCTCCACCCCATCAACGCTCCAGAGGTCACCACCAGTCCACCTCCACCCCATCAAAGCTCCCTGATCTGTATGTGACAAGGGCAGGTTGATGAGCATTTGGAGATAACATAACAACAGTCCTCTTCTTATCAGCAGTTCTGAGGGTGTAGGTTGAAGTTGCCCCTAAACGCTGATCTTGGATCAGTTTTGCATTTCCCCCACTAATGGTTAAGGTTAGGATTGGGGAGAGGAAGCTGATCCTAGATCGGTACCTAGGAAACTTCACCCCAGAGCAATAAGTTGCACCAAGCACCAGGCCTGTTAGTTCCGCCCTCAACCCCCTCTCTGAACCATTGACCTCACGCTATAGCTGGCTGACCTCTGACCTGGCCGCTAACCCATAACACTGTTGCTCCATTCCAAACCAACTCCTTGCAACAAGCACCTAGCACTTCATGTAGATACAAAGGGATCAGATGGGTAGTGTTAGGTAGTTTGATAGTACTAGTAGTAGTAAGGTAAGTTAGCCTGATAGTACTAGTACGCAGCATATGGTAATACCTTCACTTTGCTAGATTATAGCTGGAATTTCTGCCATATTTCTTACGCCTCTCTAAATCTTTCTGATTTACCCTAGAACTAACAGGGAAGGGTCTAGTGGTTGATTAGTAATCGATTTGGCATTCGTCTCACATACTCTAGGCCAGGCTATGCATAAAGTTCCATTCCTTAAAGAAAAAATCCATACAAAACCACTCATTCCTTTAATTTACAGTGTTAAATAACACTAATATGTGAGAACAGTATTTTTTGTGAGCAAATGTTTAATTTTGTCGTTATATTAAGGTTGGTAGCAACGTGAAAATCGACTACAAAACCAAGTCCGCCCCCCTCCTAAACTAAGTACAGCTGGGGTTGGTAATAGTTTTGCCCTGTGCTACAAATTAAACACACTTTTTAACACGTCTTTTTAGTTGGCTTTATAATCAGTTCAATGTCAATAACATAGCCTAATATTTTCAATCTGATTACATTGATAAAATCACCAATGTCTCTATTAAATTGATTTTTTTATATTTCTGTATGCGTTGATTGGGGAAAAACAGCTTGCAATCAAAAGACAATGTTGGGCTGAAACAGTCTCAAAAGAAGGTGGATAATGAAAGTAAAAGTTTCAGGGGAAAATGGACGGAGAAATTGGCGTTCTTACCATATTTTTCCAATGTCAAACTGGAGTGTCTTATTTGCAAAACAGTTTTTTGTGAATGTTGACCTGTTTAACCCTTTCACACGTACCATCACACGGGTGTGATCGTTCTACAGTGGTCCCTGAAGCGTAGGATCACACCCGTGTGATTAGAACACTCATTTAGAACGCTCGTTTAGAACGGCCAGTTTCGAATGACGCAACAATCAGCATTTGAGCTGGCCACACTTTTTTCAGAAACTATTTACACAAAAACAGTCCTTACAAAGTTATGTCCAGAATGTGAGCAGTTTATTTTGGGATGCAATGTTCAGATATTCACAGAAGTATATATAGCATAACACAATCATCCTAACCGGAAAAATGTAGGCTACATTTGTCCAAGCGCTAACTGAGGAAAGATTGACCCAACACAAGCAGTAATATTTTCTAACTCTCGGCTGACATAAACTACAATATGAATTAGCTAATAGCAATTATTATGTATAATTAATCACATCACGGGTGAGCTCACCATTGATCGAAATAATTAGGTAAAACACTTTTGAAATCGAAAGTAATCCGACGATTAGTTTCAGCGCGCAGCCATGCATTTGTTCCTCACAGAAACCGAAGATAATAAGAGAAGACAAGATGAGTTTGGTCTGTTTATAGTATGCATGTTGAAGGGGTGTGTCAATCACTGTCGTTCACATCCCACCCTTCATTTCCGGAAGTCCTCAAAAAATGAGTGAACTCTTACTCACCTCATTTTGTTATAACATCTTTGGTCAAACAGACGATTACGTGAAACCCAGAATGCATTGTATGTCAACACAGCTGGAATTAGCTTAGCTCATCAGTACAACCTTCAAAAAAGTATTTTACACACATATGTGCCCATTACAATCTGTGCAAGAATCGGAATGCATGATTTGTCACATAGAATTGAAAACATGTGAATAAAACAGTAAATACACAAATAATTGCCACACAAAACATTTTCTGATAGTGATTTATTGAGACAAGTGGCGCGTGCCGGCAGTCAACCACGTACCCTCTCACTCTAAACCATTCAGTGTTGTTGTTTATGTATGTAGATAGTGAGCTAAGCTGTAGCATTAGCAATAACTTTCAAAAGGAGACAACTCACAAATGTGGAAATTCTGGAGATTTTGAGTCTGACTATGAAAGTCAGGAATCAGATTCTGACAGTGAGGAGCTGCCCCCCAACCTTGTAGCCATTGAGAACCCTGAATCTGAGGACCCCTTGTCCACTGACAAAGTCCCAGTTCCATTAGAAGATGCTGGTGGTGATGGTGGCAGACTGACAGTGGATGAAGTACAGGAGTTCTGTGGTAGCTGGAAGGCTGCCAGCCATTTCACCCCTCCTGGCCCTGCTGATTGTGTTGATGAGTCCCAGTCTGGAGTGCAACGCCCCTTGCCATTTCCATCTGAGGCAGAGTGCTTCAAGTTGTTTCTGACAGAGGAGCTGGTGGGAGACATAGTAGAGACCAATCGCTATGCCTTGGAGCTACAGGATAAGAGAGAGCCAGTGTAACGGATGTGAAATGGCTAGCTAGTTAGCGGGTACGCGCTAATAGCGTTTCAATCAGTTACGTCACTTGCTCTGAAACCTTGAAGTAGTGGTTCCCCTTGCTCAGCAAGGGCCGCGGCTTTTGTGGAGCGATGGGTAACGATGCTTCGTGGGTGACTGTTGTTGATGTGTGCAGAGGGTCCCTGGTTCGCGCCCGGGTATGGGCGAGGGGACGGACGTAAAGTTATACTGTTACACCAGGAGTGGGGGGACAACCACAATTAGTGAAATGTATACATTCCTGGTGACAGTAAAGAAGAACTCCCTAAGAGAATACTGGAGCAGAGATCCTATGTTTGCAACTCCCTTCTTTGCCACCCTCTTTTCCCAAGACTGCTTTCTAGTTCTGCTGCTATGACTGCATTTCATCATCAACGCTACTGCCATCCTAAATGACCCGGTATACAAAACAAGAGATGTCAACAGCTGGCAGTAAAGTGCCATGACAAACGAGACGTCCATGTCCTCTCCACTGTCCATACAGCAACCATGTCGGCCACAGGGAAGGTGAACCACCTGACGGGAGAGAGAAACAAACCAGACAGAGAAACATCAAACCAGACTGCGTGCTTGACTATTACCTCAAAATGGGGGCAGTGGATAAGGCCGACATGATAAACAGCTTTGTGGAATGAACTCAGAAAACGACCAAGTGGTATAAGATATTTTTCCAGGGTAGCGTCAAAATACAACATGTCAATACTTCTGACGCATTTAGCATTGTTTTACAGAGCTAATAGAATAATGTAACTAGCTACATAAGCACGATTGAATATAACACCATAAAAGGTGAGTAACATGAGTAACGTTACCTAGCGTGTCCACGGTTATAAGGAATATACACAAATATATTATGCTCCATACACACAGTGAGCTACAGTAGAAACGGTATAACACGACACAGAAACTATTATAACGTAATTAGGCACTTACTTTGATAGAAACGCAGTCTGGATTTGAAGATGGGTGTCTGTAGTGACGCCTCTAGCACTGAGACGCTGTGCCACTTGGGAGTCAAAAGGCCAGGGTAGCTTCAACATACAACACATGCTAATACATCCGTGACGCAATTAGCATTGTTTTCCAGAGCTAATAAGACTGTAGCTAGATACCTAAGCATTGAGTATAACACCATACATGTTATGAAATGAGTAACGTTACATCGCGTGTCCGCGGTTATAAGGAATATACACAAAAACATGATGCTACAGTAGAAACGACATAACACGACATGCAGAAACTATTATAACGTAATAAGGCACTTTGATAGAAACGCACTCATTTCCAAAGTTATTATTGGTAACGAAAACAACTTTGATTGTGATGCAGGCGACAGGTGGAAAATATGAACACGTGTATGCAGGACGGCAGATGAGTAAATGTCTGCAGACTTGAACTGCACAAACAATTGACAAGTGTTTGGGGAATTTTGTCCGGGTCAGAAATGTCAAAACAATTAATTGGTCCGCAAAAGTAAAAATGACTACTTTTATGTGAATGAATGAGGCGGAACACACCTCATTTCAAACTATTATTCTAAAATAAAAAACTGTTTAGAAAATAATTTAAAATTGACAAATAAAACAGGCGGCGTGCTTTGGTTTGAGGGCAGCGCAGATTAAATGTACTGTTACATAACAATCACATTCTGGAATTGGAGAGAACGTTCTACCATCACGTGCATAAAACAACTCACGCTGGGGCGACCGTTAGAGATATTTGGAACTCACGCATGAAAGGGTTAAAGGTCTTGCTCACATCAGCTACAGAGAGCATGATCACACAGTCGTCCAGAACAGCAGGTTTGCTCATGCATGCTTCAGTGTTATTTGCCTCGAAGTGAGCATAAAAGGCATTTAGCTTGTCTGGTAGGCTCGTGTCACTGGGCAGCTTGCGGCTGGGTTTCCCTTTGTAGTCCGTAATATTTTTCTACATCTGACGAGCGTCAGAGCCGGTTCAGTAGGATTCAATCTTAGTCCTGTATTAACGCTTGCCCTGTTTGATGGTTCGTCTGAGGGCATAGCGGGATTTCTTATAATTAGTGGATTAGTGTCCCGCTCCTTGAAAGCGGCAGCTCTAGCCTTTAGCTTGGTGCGGATGATGCCTGTAATCCATGGCTTCTAGTTGGGAAATGTACGTACGGTCACTGTGGGGACGACATCGTCGATGCACTTATTGATGAAGCCGATGACTTAGGTGGTGTACTCTGCAATGCCATTGGATGAATCCCGGAACATATTCCAGTCTGTGTTAGCAAAACAGTCCTGTAGCGTAGCATCCGCGTCATCTGACCACTTCCGTATTGAGCGAGTCACTGGTACTTCCTGCTTTAGTCTTTGCTTATAAGCAGGAATCAGGAGGATAGGATTATGTTCAGATTTGCCAAATGGAGGGTGATGGAGAGCTTTGTATGCATCTAATTTTGTGGAGTAAAGGTGGTCTAGAGTTTTTGTTCGTCTTGTTGCACGTGTGAAATGCTGGTAGAAATAAGGTAAAACGGATTTAATTTAAGTTTGCCTGCATTAAAGTCCCCAGCCACTAGGAGCGCCGCTTCTGGAAGAGCATTTTATTGTTTGCTTATGGCCTCATACAACTCGTTGCGTGTGGCCTTAGTACCAGCACCGGTTTGTGGTGGTAAATAGACTGCTGCAAATAATATAGATGAGAACTCCCTTGGTAGATAGTGTGGTCTACAGCTTATCATGAGGTATTCTACCTCAGGCAATCAATACTTCGAGACTTTTTTAATATTAGACATCGCGCACCAGCAGTTATTGACAAATAGACACACACACCCCTGCCCCTCATCTTACCAGATGTAGCTGCTCTGTCCTGCCGATGCACAGAGAAGCCAGCCAGCTCTATATTATCTGTGTCGTCCTTCAGCCACGTCTCGGTGAAACATAGAATATTACAGTTTTTAATGTCCCGTTGGTAGGAAAGTCTTAATTGTAGATCGTTTCTTTCTAATGATTGCATGTTGGCCAATAATATGGAGTGAAGTGGTGGTTTACCTACTCGTCTGCAAATTCTTACAAGGCACCCCGCCCTCCTCCACCTTTTCCTTTTATTTTCTCCACCTTTTCTTTTCTTCACGCTGATGATGGGGATTTAGGCCTTGTCTTGACAAAGCAGTATATCCTTCATGTCGGACTCATTAAAGAAAAAATCTTTGTCCATTTCGAGGTGAATTCTGATGTCCAGAAGCTCTTTTCAGTCATAAGACACGGTAGCAGCTAAATTATGTACAAAATGAGTTACAAACAATGCAAAAAAACTATCAAAATAGCACAGTTGGTTAGGATCCCGTAAAACGGCAGCCATCTCCTCCGGCGCCATTATATATCCCCAGAGTCACGTCTTTCGTGGGCATTTTAAAGGCATCCCAGAGTTAAACATTGTTATAGAACAATTTATCTAATCTGGATACTTTTTAGGTAATATTTCAAAATGTTTAATTAATAATAGGTATTCTTTTTGCCCTTTACTTTAATAAATGCATGGCGGGCTTCGTTTCGCTAGAGCAGTGTAAAATAAACTTTCTGTCAATGACGCTGCCTTAACAAATTTCGTTAATTTACATATATAATTTTATTGTCCAACATCAGTTTCAGCATTTCGTGGTTCGCCTAGTGGCATCTTTCTTTTGCGGTGGTGCTGTATTGCAGCCAGTGATGTTTTCTCTCGGTGGCTGTGCATGGTCCTGAAATCAAATAATCTGTGCGAGATGGAGAGAGAGAGAGAGAGAAAGAGAGAGAGAAAGAGAGAGAGAAAGAGAGAGAGCGAGAGCGAGATTAGTATGTAGTCTATTTGAGTCAACAAATTACAGCGTAAACAGGCGATAGATAACTTAGTAATCTTAGAAATTACTCGGTGATAGAATTAATGCGAGTCTATGATCAACGTTTAATTCAAAGAGAAGTTGACTCGCCTGGCCTTCAAAAGCATGCAATGCTTCTCGGTGATTGATTTTATAATCACAGGTTTCATAGCCTCCACCTGGCTCTCCCATCTCGTGGTGCTGAGGGGTTTCACTGAGTCCATCTTTTACAGGCTCTATTAATAAATCTCTTGGATGGTGTTAAAAACTCAGGAGCCTCCAAGCAGCACGATGCTGCATCAGAGAGAACTAGGTTCAGCGAGCTGCATGGCACAAAAAATGCCCTTGGATTGATATCCTGCACTCTCTTTTGAACTCCTCTGTGCCTCCCCCGCCTATTCACCCCATTGTCATATCCCTGCCCTCTCATGTCCATGATAGCGATGCCATGTTCCTGTAGTTTTGAGATTAGCAACTCTGCCATGCCCACCCTCGTTGCGTCAAGCGGTTCACTAACCTCCAGGAAGTTCTCTCTCGTGCTCACTGACCCGTCATCCTCGGTTGAAACAAAACACACCACCATGGTCATCTGCTCTGTTTTGATCTTGTCTGGTGTGCAGTCCAAAATGATCGAAACATATTTTGCAGCTTTTAGCTCACTGCACACTGTCTGCTGGATCTTAGTCTTCTGCCATCATGTCAATGATTTCCTTCCGGATTATTTTACAGAGGTAGTGCACATGTGTTTATTTGGACTGCACTCTCCTTACATGCTCCTTCATGATTCCATCAAAGATACCCAGAATTTCCACAAACTTCAGAAAGTTCCAATTATTTGGCTCGTTCAGCCTGTCGGTAGTGCCACGTAGTGCAATGTTCTGGGTGGCCATTACGCTTGTCAGGGCTATGAGCCTCTGCAGCACCTACTGCCAGTGGAGAGTCTCTCCGTCAACAGCCCGTTGGGCTTGGGCATCGATTGGACACCAGCCTGATCTCCAGCTCCTTCCACTTCTGGAAAGTATCTAGGCGGTCACATGACTTCTCATGCGAGCTGAGGAGTGGGCACAGATTATTCCAATCCCTGGTTCCATCCTTGACCAGCGCAGATTTGCACTTGTGAAGAAAGTTTGCCACAAAAACAGAAGGCTGCATAGTTTTGCATATTCACCCTGGTTAGACCATCTGTTATATTACACATTTCTCAAAATAGGAATATCACAAAATATAAACGCAAAATGCAAGTTACAGTTCATATAAGGAAATCAGTCACCTGGAATAAATAAATTAGGCCCTAATCTATGGATTTCACATGACTGGGAATACAGATATGCATCTGTTGGTCACAGATACATAAACATAAGGTAGGAGCGTGGATCAGAAAACCAGTCAGTATCTGGTGTGACCACCATTTGCCTCATGCCGCGCGACACATCTCCTTTGCATAGAGTTGATCAGGCTGTTGATTGTGGCCTGTGGAATGTTGTCCCACTCCTCTTCAATGGCTGTGCGAAGTTGCTGGATATTGGCGGGAACTGGAACACCCTGTCGTACATGTCAATCCAGACCATCCCAAACATGCTCAATGGGTGACATGTCTGGTGAGAATGCAGGCCTTGGAAGAACTGGGATATTTTCTTATCTTCCAGCAATTGTGTCCAGATCCTTGCGACATGGGGCCATTCATTATCATGCTGAAACATGAGGTGATGGTAGCGGATGAATGGCACGACAATGGGCTTCAGGATCTTGTCACGGTATCTCTATGCATTCAAATTGCCATCGATAAAATGCAATTGTGTTCATTGTCCATAGTTTATGCCTGCCCATACCATAACCCTACCACCACAATGGGGCACTCTGTTCAGCAAACCGATCGCCAACACGACACTTGAGGTTGTGAGGCCGGTTGGACATACTGCCAAATTCTGTATAACAACATTGGAGGCGGCTTATGGTAGAGAAATTAACATTAAATTATCTGGCAACAGTTCTGGTGGACATTCCTGCAGTCAGCATGCCAATTGCACGCTCCCACAAAACTTCAGACATCTGTGACATTGTGTTGTGTGACAAAACTGCACATTTTAGCGTGGTCTTTTATTGTCCCCCGCACAAGGTCCACCTGTGTATTGATCATGCTGTTTAATCAGCTTATTCATATGCCACATCTGTAAAATGGATGGATTATCTTGGCAAAGGAGAAATGCTCACTAACAGAGATGTAAACACATTTGTGCACAACATTTGTGGGAAATAAGCTTTTTGTGTGTATTGGAACATTTCTGGGATCTTTTATTTACACTTTACATGTTGCGTTAATATTTTTGTTCAGTGTATGATCAATGACCCTCCCGCCTTATGACATCAGCCAGTATTGAAATCTGACATGTATTATAGACATTTTCACGATCTAAAAGTGGTTTTCCTATTAACTTCCAGTGTAGTGAGAGATACTTTATCACGGTTTCTGCCTGTTTGAACGGCAATATATCAGATACACATGAAAACATGAATTGACCCAGGGAATCGATAGACCATCGCTCAGAGATGCACAAATACAATTTGATTTGATTTGAAAAACAATATAACATTCAAAATGGGTGAATCTTTACTTTAAGTTCTCACTGACTAGTGCTACAACACAAAGCCAAAGAAGGAAGCCACCACCCCTGATACACCTGAATGAGGTTGAACCAACAACTGGAATGGACACCTCACCTCACGCATCCACATGCGGCTATAGCACTAGTAGCGCTGGAGGCGAAATAGCTGCGTTAACCACAAGAGGAAGATCTTATTACTAGTTAAAGGAGAGCCAGGACAGGTAGTGCCTGTGTCCACATAAATATTTTAGAATTTTAAACAACGCCTCTGCACATTACATTTAACATACCGTAGATACTTCATGGAGAGCTTTACAATGCTGTTTTACATACATGACAAAAAAAGGCCTTTTGGTCATTGTTGTTCTTGAATAGTGTTTTTGTTTTCTTTGTCGGAACCCTTTGGGACTGAGGAGAGCAGCTCCTCTCATCATTTCAACAGTGTAGGTTTATTTTTTAATGCCTCCCAGGCTTGTGTTTGTAGGTAGTTTATATTGTCAACTCATACAGTCTACTAAAAGTTTCTTCCATTTAAAAAAAAGTTAATCTTATGGATCCCGTTTTATTTAGCAAATACTACTGTATTTATGTATCCAAACATTGTCAACAAGCTCAGCCCATAGAGTATAATGTAACATTATTTCAGCATGTAAAGTCAGCTACAATACTCCAACACTGACAAAGAATAAAAGTCTAATTAGTTTGTAGTGATGAGCGATACAGACAATTAACATAAAAGTAACACCATATTGAGTGTATTTAAGAATGTAGAGAGCCATCATGTTTGCTTTTGTTATTGTAATGGTACAAGTTGTTGTTTTGTGTTAGCAACCAAGACTTGCTAACGCTAATTGCGATCACCTTACAAAATTCATTATCAAGCTTCAGATTTGTGTATGCGGAGAACAAACACTTATTTGAACCTGAGAATCTGAGGTCAACACACCTGACTCCAAACCCCAAACCTGGGGTTCTTGTTAAGAGTCAATGGCCTGGCCATAATGTTTCTTTCTTTCCATAATGATTGTGTTGTTCCGGGCTGGCATGATATTGAATAGTTTCCCCTCTCTGCCCCAATTCATGTCTTATTGTTTTTATTTAAGCAGGCGAATCCCATTGAGACCATTTCCACTTTTCTAAGGGAGCCCTGCCAGTACACAATCAAGACTTGCTAACACTATTAGCATTAGCTAACAAGCTGCAGACTTGTGTATGCAGAGGAGCGAAAAGCCCGCAGACACTCCGCCCTCCGTGGAATGAGTTTGACACCTGTGCTCCAAGGCGTTTTAAGGGGGTGTGCTTATCTGCCAGAGAGATACAAATAGATAAGAAAATATATACATAAACATTTCAATTTACATTATATCCTTGCCTTAACTTTCATTGTGGCTGTCAACGTGACATTCTTGCCCCGCAGCTCCAAATTCACCATAAATATCAGTATCACAGTAGCCTCTGACTAGCCAGTAAGCTTGCAAACTATTCAACAATGCAAGCAACTTTTCCTCTAAAACATATTAGATGGCTACGCTCTTGAATATGGAACCAAACCATATTTGAGTCAGGTTAAAGTTGAGACAAATATTATTTAAATGATCTGAGGCCGGGGTAAGCCAATCTATATTAATATCAAAATTGTTTCTCTCCATCCTTTTGAATAGCCTCACTTATATATTTTCTTATGACTTTATCATTTTGTGTTACACTTATCTACACACTTATTTAACATATTCCTTGATCTCCACCTGATTATACCCCACTACTATGAAACAAAGATCAATTATATAAAGAATGATAGTAAAAAGCTTTGGAGCACCTTATATGACATTTTGGGAAAAAAGGGAAACTCAGCTCCATCATTCATTGAATCAGATGGCTCATTCATCTCAAAATCCACTGATATTGCCAACTACTTTAATTATTTTTTAGTTGGCAAGATTAGCAAACTTGGGCATGACATGCCAGCAACAAATGCCGAACCTACACATCCAAATATAACTGACCAAATTATGAAAGACAAGCATTGTCATTTGGAATTCCGTAAAGTGAGTGTTGATGAGATGAAAAAATTATTGTTTTCTATCAACAATGACAAGCCATCTGGGTCTGACAACTTGGATGGAAAATGACTGAGGATGATAGTGAACTATATTACTACTCCTATTTGCCCTCTCTTCAATCTAAGCCTACAGGAAAGTGTGTTCCTTCAGGCCTGGAGGGAAGAAAAAGTCATTCCGCTACTCAAGAATAGTAAAAAGCACCCTTTATTGGCTCAAATAGCCAACCAATCAGTGTGTCACCAACCGTTACTAAACTTTTTGAAAAATTTGTTTCTATTTAACAATGCAAGTCTGTTAAGAACACATTTGTATTTACAATGACAGCCTACCCAGTTCAAACCCTAACCCGGACGACGCTGGGCCAGTTGTGCACCGCCCTATGGGACTCCCAATCACGGCCGGTTGTGATACAGCCTGGAATCGAACCAGGGTCTGTAGTGACACCTCTAGCACTGAGATCCAGTGCCTTAGACCACTGCGGCACTCGGGAGCCCAATGCTATTTTACAGTAAATAAATTAACAACAGACTTTCAGCACGCTTAAAGGGAAGGGAATTCAACATGCACGGCACTTACACAAATGACTGACGATTGGTTGAGAGAAATTGTTATTATCGATTATAGTATGCTGCTGGAAGAATGTATGTGTTATGGCTTTACACCCCCTGCTTCCCTGTGGATTGATAGTAACATGTCTGTCAGAACACAGAGGGTGTTCTTTAATGGAAGCCTCTCCAACATAATCCAGGTAATCAGGCATTCCCCAGGGTAGCTGTCTAGGCCCCTTACTTTTTTCAATCTTTACTAATGACCTGCCACTGGCTCTGAGTAAAGCCTGTGTCTATGTATGCAGATGACTCAACACTATACAAGTCAGCTACTACAGCAAGTGAAATGACTGCAACACTTAACAAAGATCTGCAGTCAGTTTCAGAATGGGTGGCAAGAAAGCTAAAATCATTGTATGTGGGACTAAACATTCACTAAACCCTTAACCTAAACTAAATCTTGTAATGAATAATGTGGAAATTGAGCAAGTTGAGGAGACTAAACTGCTTTGAGTAAATCTGGACTGTAAAACGTCATGGTCAAAACATATTGATACAACAGTAGCTAAGATCGGAAGAGGTCTGTCCGTAATCTGCCTTCTTAACAACGATATCAACAAGCCATGTCCTACAGGCCTTAGTTTTGTCGCACCTGGACTATAGCCAAGTCGTGTGGTCAGGTGCCACAATGAGGAACTTGTGAAAATTCCAACTGGCCCAGTACAGGGCAGCACGGCTGGGCCTAAAATGTACACGTAGAGCTGACATTTATAATATGCATGGCATACTCTCATGGCTCAAAGTAGAGGAGAGAATGATTTCATCACTACTTGTTTTTGTAAGAAGTATTGACATGTTGAATGCACCGAGCTGTCTGTTTTAACAACTAGCACACAGCTTGGACACCCATACATACCCCATAGGACATGCCACCAGAGGTCTCTTCACAGTCCCCAAGTCCAGAACAGGCTATGGGAGGCGCACAGCACTACATAGAGCCATGACTACATGGAACTCTATTCCACATCAAGTACATCACCCTAGCAGTAAAATAAGATTTCAGAAACAGATGAAAATACACCTTATGGAACAGCACACAGGTACAAACACACACATACAAACACACATAACATACACACTATATACAGTTGAAGTCGGAAGTTAACATACACTTAGGTTGGAGTCATTAAAACTCACTTTTCAACCACTCCACAAATTTATTGTTAACAAACTATAGTTTTGGCAAGTCGGTTAGGACAGCTAGCTAGATCATGACACAATACATTTTTCCAACAACTGTTTACAGACAGATTATTTCACTTTTCATTCACTGTATCACAATTCCAGTGGGTCAGAAGTTTACATACACTAAGTTGACAGTGCCTTTAACTTCTTGACACTAGGGGGGCGCCATTTCGACTTTGTAATAATTAGTTCCCAGATTAAACTGCCTCGTACTCAATTCTTGCTCGTACAATATGCATATTATTATTACTATTGGATAGAAAACACTCTCTATTTCTAAAACCGTTTGAATTATTTCTCTGAGTGAAACAGAACTCATTCTGCAGCACATTTCCTGTCAGGGAGTGAGATTTCAGAAATCGAGGTCCCTGTTCTGAGGTCAGTTTATAAGTCCCCATGTAAGCCATCGGGCTACATGCACTGCATACGTCTTCCTCTAGATGTCAGTAAGCGGGGAGAATTTGAATGGAGTGGATTGCGCAATCTGGGACCTTATATAAGACCGTGGAACGGAAGTACCGTCCTTTTCAACGGTGCGCCTGGCGCAAGAAGACATCACAATGGCGTCCTGCAAACGCTTTCGTTTTAGTAGTTCTATATCTCCGGTCATGTTTTTATTCGTTATAGTTGTTAAAGACATCATAAGGTAGTTAATTTAAACCGACTTATAGCAGTTTATAGCAGTTTATTGCGATTTTCTGGGATTTCTTTGTCATGCGCTTTCACGAGTTGGACACCTCTCCAGTTGGTGGCTAACATTAGCGGCTATTTCGACCGGACAAGAGGACATCTTTCAACCCAAAGACGATTGTTCTGGAGTAAGGACACCTTGCCCAAGATTCTGATGGAAGCTCAGCTAATAGTAAGCAGTCTTTATGCTGTTAATTCGTACTTATGTTGACAAATGTTAAATAATAATTCCGCCATGAATTATGGGGCGGTCTCGCTTTAGCGCACGCTGTATTGCGCAGTAACGTTAATTTTAAAAATCTAACACAGCGATTGCATTAAGAACTAATTTATCTTTCATTTGCTGTCCAACTTGTATTTTTTAGTCAAGTTTATGAATAGTTTTCGATTAGAATAGGTGCCTTTCCCAAGATTTCTCCTGACATTTTCTTTGCAGCTTGGCTACTTTTCTCATTGTATAACCACGATTTGTGCCGCTAAATATGCACATTTTCGAACAAACTCTATATGCATTGTGTAATATGATGTTATAGGACTGTCATCTGAAGAATTCTGAGAAGGTTAGTGAAAAAATTAATATCTTTTGGTGGTTTATACGTAATCGCTACGTTTGGCTTGAATCAATGCTGTTGTGATGTTTGCTATTGTGGTATGCTAATATAACGCTATATTGTGTTTTCGCTGTAAAACACTTAGAAAATCTGAAATATTGTCTGGATTCACAAGATCTGTGTCTTTCAATTGCTGTACGCTGTGTATTTTTAAGAAATGTTTTATGATGAGTAATTAGGTAATACACGTTGCTCTCTGTAGTTATTCTAGTCGCTTTGGTGAGAGTTGTGATGGTGGCTGCAATGGTAAACTATGATTTATACCTGAAATATGCACATTTTTCTAACAAAACATATGCTATACAATAAATATGTTATCAGACTGTCATCTGATGAAGTTGTTTCTTGGTTAGTGGCTATTTATATCTTTATTTGGTCGAATTTGTGATAGCTACTGATGGAGTAAAAAACTGGTGGAGTAAAAAAAGTGGTGTCTTTTGCTAACGTGGTTAGCTAATAGATTTACATATTGTGTCTTCCCTGTAAAACATTTTAAAAATCAGAAATGATGGCTGGATTCACAAGATGTGTATCTTTCATCTGGTGTCTTGGACTTGTGATTTAATGATATTTAGATGCTAGTATTTACTTGTGACGCTATGCTAGGCTATGCTAGTAGCTTTTCTACTGATGGGGGTGCTCCCGGATCCGGGTTTGGGAGGCGTTAGAGGTTAAACAGCTTGGAAAATTCCAGATAATGATGTCATGGTTTTAGAAGCTTCTGATAAGCTAATTGACAACATTTGAGTCAATTGGAGGTGTACCTGTGGATGTATTTCAAGGCCTACCTTCAAACGCAGTGCCCCTTTGCTTGACATCATGGGAAAATCAAAAGAAATCAGCCAAGATCTCAGAAAGAAATTTGTAGATCTCCACAAGTCTGGTTCATCCTTTGGAGCAATTTCCAAATGCCTGAAGGTACCACGTTCATCTGTACAAACAATAGTACGCAAGTATAAACACCATGGGACCACGTAGCCGTCATACCGCTCAGGAAGGAGACGCGTTCTGTCTCCTAGAGATGAACGTGCTTTGATGCGAAAAGTGCAAATCAATCCCAGAACAACAGCAAAGGACCTTGTGACGATGCCGGAGGAAACGGGTACAAATGTATCTATATCCACAGTAAAACGAGTCCTATATTGACATAACCTGAAAGGCCACTCAGCAAGGAAGAAGCTACTGCTCCAAAACCGCCATAAAAAAGCCAGACTACGGTTTGCAACTGCACATGGGGACAAAGATTGTACTTTTTGGAGAAATGTCCTCTGGTTTGATGAAACAAAAATAGACCTGTTTGGCCATAATGACCATAGTTATGTTTGTAGGAAAATGGGGGAGGCTTGCAAGCCAAAGAACACCATCCCAACCATGAAGCACGGTGGTGGCAGCATCATGTTGTGGGGATGCTTTGCTGCAGGAAGGCCTAATGCACTTCACAAAATAGATGGCATCATGAGGTAGGAAAATTATGTGGATATATTGAATCAACATCGCAAGACATCAATCAGGAAGTTAAAGCTTGGTCGCAAATGGGTCTTCCAAATGGACAATGACCCCAAGCATAATTTCAAAGTTGTGTCAAAATGGCTTAAGGACAACAAAGTCAAGGTATTTGAGTGGTCATCACAAAGCCCTGACCTCAATCCTATAGAAAATGTGTGGGCAGATTTAGAAAAAGCGTGTGCGAGCAAGGAGGCCTACAAACCTGACTCAGTTACACCAGCTCTGTCAGGAGGAATGGGCCAAATTTCACCCAACCTATTGTGGGAAGCTTGTGGAATGCTACCCAAAATGTTTGACCCAAGTTAAACAATTTAAAGGCAATGCTACCAAATACTAATTGAGTGTATGTAAACTTCTGACCCACTGGGAATGTGATGAACGAAATAAGAGCTGAAATAAATCCTTCTCTCTACTATTATTCTGACATTTCACATTCTTAAAATAAAGTGGTGATCCTAACTGACTTAAGACAGGGAATTTTTACTAGGATTAAATGTCAGGAATTGTGAAAACTGAGTTTAACTTCTATGGGGCCAGTGGGACGGTAGCGTCCCACCTCGACAACAGCCAGTGAAATCGCAGGGCGCCAAATTCAAAACAACAGAAATTAAAATTCCTCAAACATGCAAGTATTATACACCATTTTAAAGATAAACGTCTTGTAAATCCAACCACTGTGTCCGATTTCAAAAAGGCTTTACGGCGAAAGCACACCATGCGATTATGTTAGGTCAGCGCCTAGTCACAGAAAACCATACAGCCATTTTCCAGCCAAGGAGAGGGCTCACAAAAGTCAGAAATAGAGATTAAATGAATCACTAACCTTTGATGATCTTCATCAGATGGCACTCACAGGACTTCATGTTACACAATAAATGTGTGTTTTGTTCGATAAAGTTCATCTTTATGTCCAAAAACCTCAGTTTTGTTGGTGAGTTTAGTTCAGTAATCCAAAGCGCACTCTCGACATCCAGACGGAAAGTCAAAAATGTACAATAAAAGTTCGTAGAAACATGTCAAACGATGTTTAAAATCAATCCTCAGGTTGTTTTTGTCATAAATAATCAATAATATTTCAACCGGACAAAAGCTTCATCATTAGAAAAGGAGAAACAAGAAATGTGCGCTCCCGATCACGCGCTGGACTCATGTCTGCAAATTTCCACTGTCCACTCATTGAAAGTGCTGTATCTCCCTCATTTTTCAGAGTAAAAGCCAGAAACAATGCCTAAAGACTGGCCACATGTAGAAGAAGCGATAGAGATTGTGAACTGGGTCCATGGTGGATAGGCTTTCAATGGAAAAACAGCCTTTCAAAATAATAGTACTTCCTGGATGGATTTTCCTGCCATATCAGTTTTGTTATACTCACAGACATTATTGTAACAGTTCTGGAAACTTCAGAGTGTTTACTATCCAAATCTACCAATTATATGCATATCCTAGCTTCTGGGCCTGAGTAGCAGGCAGTTTAATTTGGCCACGCTTTTCATCCAAAATTCCGAATGCTGCCCCCTACAATAGTGAAGTTAAATGTATTTGGCTAAGGTGTATGTAAACTTCAGACTTCAACTGTACATACACCTGGATTGTGTGTTGTAGTGGATGGGGGAAACACACTTAATGTATTGTGAAATCTGTAGTAAAATGTATTTTAATGTTTAAAAATTGTATTATATTGTATATTACTGCTTAATTGTTGCTCGACCCCATAACAAATAGAAATAAAAATACTTCATTTTTCTAACGGGAGCAACACAAAGGCACCTTATTACCTGTATAGTGAACTAATTATGACCAGGGCACATTAGGGCTGAGGTAAAAATTACTGCACTATATAGGGTGCCATCTAGGATGCAGAAAAACTAAGTGCTATCCATTTGGCATCTCCGCACCGCGTGTTGAAAACCCATCAACGTGGAGGAGCCGGGGAGTGGGGAGGCAGGCACAAACAAACTGAATAAAAACATTCCTGTGCTGAGGTGGTGGTGATTAGGAGGAGGACTGGAGGACTGAGCGGCGGCGGGGTTTCTGGCAGCGGACCAGCTGAGGTCTCAAGGTTATCCTGGCTTTGCAAACTCCCACGGGAAAGGTGGAACGGAGAGACGGGGTGACCTAGGAGGGCTGCTGGATGGATGGAGGGAGGGAGGGATGGAGGGATGGGGGGCTAATGCTCTGGAGTGTAATCCTGAGGCCCTGTCTGATAAGGTTGGCCTTGGCCCAGGTAGGAGAGGAGGGTAACGGAGAGAGACGGGTCCTCCTACCAGGCTTCCTCCAGGGAAGGGGAGAGCGCACTCTGCCTGGTCTGATCTGGTCTGTCCTACTATGGTTTAGGAAGCCATGTGATTAGGTTAGAAAGTGCCCTATAGAAAAACTGTGTGCTGATAGGCCATCGCTGGACCTCTGAACTGACTTTGATTTTAACAAGGATGCACTAGTACAACTACTTTATAGCTGCTTATAATAGCAAAACACATTCAAAAGTAGTGATCAGAGAATATCTTGCATGAGGAAAAACAGGCCGTTCTTGCCCCCCTCCACAAACTTAACCCTACACACTTACCCCCGTCCCAAGAGAGATCATTGTCAGTATCCAGACGTGAAATACAACTTGTGACTTTACCACGAAAAATTACTAAAACTCAACAGTCAAAACATTTCACCTGCTCCTCATGAGTCTCTACCCCTCCACCACTCTCCTCCATGACAGATGCCCCCCCCCCCCCCCACACACACACAAAACACCCTCCACATATTATTTAGCCTTTATGCAAATCCTCAACAAGTTTTATCTGGGCTATAATGGTGCTGATGTTGCTGATATGAGAGGACTGACCACAGGGGCTGAATGGGGCTGAATGAGATAGATTGGGCAGATCCTCATCAATAGTGTGTGTGTTTACACTACACCAACCTCTATTAGGGATAATGATTGCCACGGCATTATGCCTGTCAGCTGAAAGAGCCGCCCGTGCTCTTCAAAGGCTCTTGTCTTATCTACCGTCAACAAAGGGGGCCTCTCGAGGAGGAAACTTACAGGGTTTATGCACCTGTGATTCAAATGCGCCAGCTAGATTGCTCCTCTAACCATAAACAAGCAACACGTCTGCTGTGGCACTCCAGTAAATAGTTTCTCACATGAAGTTCGTCAAGGTAATGAGCTGTAGATGATGTAATGGATATACTGTCGTAGAGCACTAGAATAATGAAAGAGAAGCATGTCCCAATTCCAAAATGGTACCCTATTCCCTATCTAGTGCACTACTTTTGACCAAAGTTCCATAGGGAATAGGGTGCCATTTGGGACACAATCTTGATGATTATGCGGAAGAACCAGTCTTGATGTTCCTATGCTGAAATTGTTAATTTTTATCAATCTTTAAGGAGACCATTGGTAGTAAAGGACCAACTTGATCCCCTAAACCAAAACAGATACCAATTGAATAATACTGTTACAGAAATACTGCAGTGCTGGTTGGATGGGTATCATCCCAGCTCTATGCACATGTACAATTACCTACCAGACATCGTGGTTCAATCCCTGAGTCCAGCTCATAGCAATGGATTTATGGTACTGTATATCTAAGGAAAGCACTGTGTGCTGAAACATTGGTTGACCCAGCAAATTGTTGGGAGCATATGTGGAGTGTGCAGCTTTTTGTCTTTCTTTTTATACTGCGTATCTAACCCGACGTCCATTTCAAAATCTGACGGTGCTGAGGATATACTGTACTAGATTACTTGTATCAGGAGAGATAACAGTCATCCTGATTACTCCACATTTGCATTTGGTTCGCATACCAGTGGTGCTTAGTATTCCCACGCCCCAGGCCCTATAGGCAGACCGGCAGGCGAGCAGAGCGGAGCAAACCCACGACTGGCCCAACACACCAGAGCCTCTCCCAAACATCAACACACACGCACACACACACACGCACACACACACACACACACACACACACACACACACACACACACACACACACACACACACACACACACACACACACACACACACACACACACACACACACACACACACACACACTGTTTTACTCACTTTGACCTCTATTCTCTGCAGCCTCCCCCTCACATGCAAATACAGGCCCTGCTCAGAGAGGCATTAGTGAATGAGGGAAGAAGGGAGAGAGGGAGAGGGGGTGGAAAGGGGGAGGGGGGTTTGGAGACCCCTGAAGGAAGTAAGGGGATACCTCGTCAGTTGTACAACTGAGTCCTTCTCATTTACCCCAACCCCTCTCCTGGATCATCTCTGGCTTCCGTCATCGGAGAGTGAGCTCCCCAGCATCAGAGCGAGAGAGAGCAGCAGCCAGGAGAGGGTCTAGTCTACACAGTCCTGCATGCGCACAGGGCTTTCAACTAAACCTCTTCTTTCTCTTAGCCAGCCATACGCCACGCTGAGTGTGAATCCCTGCTTAACGTTTTCCCTGCTCCCTGGCCCCTTCAGGCCCTCAGCTCTTCGCTGTTTGTATGTGTGTGTACTCCTCAGCGCTAACCTCGCCTTCTCTTCACCTCTCTCTCCTCTCCTCCCTGGCTGTTTTCCAGGATCTCTGTTCTTCTCTCCCTCCATTCTTTCAGACCCTGCTTTGATCCCCCCTCTCTCTCTCTTTCTCAGAGCCTTGGCTCCCTTGCTCCCAGCAGCCAAGGAAGTACAGGTCCTACTGCACTCCCAATGATAACACACACAGCACTTTTCTCAAGTTCTCAGAGCTTTATATTATGATACTGTATAATAATAATGGATATATTTTATATAGCACTTTTCATTCAAACATAATCTCAAAGTTGCTGTAAAAAACAAACATGAACAAAAAATATATATTATTTTTATCCACTAATACAGTAATAATACAATAATACAGTAATAATACAGTAATAGTCATGCCTAATTTACTCATTTATTGAAAGAAAAATGTGAAAAATATTATTACTTTTTAATTTCGATTTATCAGGGGGTGCCTAAAAACCCTCACCACCCCTACTTCCGGTGGCTATGCTTTCAGCAGTGGTGGGAAAAGTACCCAACTGTCATACTTGAGTAAGAGTATAGATATCTTAATAGAAAGTTACTCAAGTAAAAGTGAAAATCAGCCAGTAAAATACTAGAGTAAAAGTCTAAAAGTATTTGGTTTTAAATATACTTAAGTATGAAATGTAAATGTAATTGTTAAAATATACTTAAGCCTTTTGTAGTCTTAAAATTCTGTATATACCCCTTGTCCTAAGGGACAAAAATGACCCGCCTTCACTAAACCCCTACAATAAAGCATCTTAATTGAATTTTAAACCCCAAATCTATTTTGCATGAAGAAACAACCTGTCATTCATCACAAACTTTGTGAATATCTGGGTTTTCCCTCTACACAATGCAGAAAAACTGCATTTAATCAATGGACACAGCTCGATTTTAGTACAACACACCCGTCATAATTGTTTTCTTTACTAAAGTATAGGTTTATTATTATGATTATTATTGCTAAAGGTACTTCATAGGTGTACACATTAACTTTTTTTGCTAGAGATAGCACTTGTATAGCCTAAGAAAGTTGCAAAAATGTGCAGAAAGTAGTTTTGAATGCATTCTATTGAAGGGAAACAATAACAGTCTTGTACTTTTTGGGCAACATAGTGATATATTCTTATATACTGTACAATGAGGAATTCAACCCCAAAATACTAGTCTTCTCCCATTTTTTTTAACCATTGCCCCCACCCAAAAGGTCTATAAACAGCAACAATAAATAAGAATAAAATAAGATAATAGATACAAAACAAAAATGTGAAGAAATCAATCAACTCGATCTAGCACATGCAGGACAGTATGCAAGTGTGTGTGCATGGACTTGTATGTATTTCTCACATGTGCGGCACATAGTATTTGTTTTGCAGTCCTTCTTTGGGGGGCAGAATTGGCATCTCCTCCTCTTGCCTGCCCCAGCTGCAGCCTCAGTGGATCAGGACAAGATTCAGCCCCCCTGAACAGCTTTCACAAGCGCTGCAGAGGCTGCTGTGCAGGGGAGATGCTCCCGTATATGAATGTGTGGTGTTACAAGTGCCTTTCCCAGCTGCTCCAGGAACACCCTCCTCTTGTTCCACTTATCAGACATCCAGGTAGGGTTGATCTTGTTCCATATCACAAAGGCATTGTATGAGGACACATCAATGATGTTATGGAAGATGATCAGGGACCAGCGGGCAGTCATCCTCCTGCAGCTGTAAGTTCCAATCCCCTTGTTCAGGTTGTCCATGCCTCCTTTGTTGTGGTTGTAGTCCAGGATGATGACTGGCTTCCTGTCCTCACGATCACTGATCTCAGCCGTTTTGTGCAATGTGCTTAGGTCGACCACATTCTTGTACCTCTTTGGGAGGTAAGAAACTAGAGTGGTGGTGGGGGTGAAGGCAAACTTTGATGAGAAGGTCTCTCTCCCCCTTGTTGCTAGGAGTGTAGAGGGGAGCTCAGGCTTGTTCTTTCAAACTGTGCCAACCATGGTGATCTTCCTCTTCAGGAGCTGCTGGCTGAGTTCATAAGAGGTGAAGAAATTGTCACACGTGACATTGTGCCTCCTCAGTCCATCTGTCTCATCAAGCAAAACCCGCATCCCCTGGTTCTTCTCTGGGCCTCCACTGGTTGGCTTCCCTATGTAGACTTGCATCTTCCAAGCATAACTGGATTGTGCGTCACAGGCCACCCATATCTTGATGCCATACTTTGCTGGCTTGCTGGGCAAATACTGCCGGAAAGGACAGCAACCTTTTGACAAAAGAGATTACTATCAGTAATTAGTGTCAGTGTCACAGAAAAGAATCACATAAATCAATGATATTACAGCAATACATAATAAAATGAACAGTGAAAATCACTTACATTACAGATATGAAAATAAAAACTTACCTCTGAATGGAACCAGTTGCTCATCCACTGTTACTTCAGGCCCTGGGTTGTAGAGGCATGGCAGATGCTCCACTCACTTCTCCCAGACCTCTCTTATGGCCTCCAATTTGTCTCTCACACGTCTTGCAGGTCTTGACTCAAGGTTATCAAATCATAACATTCTTGAGAAAGTGTGAAAGACTTTCAGTGGCATCGTGGCACGGAAAATCGCCCTTCCACTCGCTGCATCCCAGAGACTACATCTCGCCTCGCCTTGGGACCTATACACACCCGCAAAGATTATCAGCCATATGTAGGCACGCAGGTCAATCTCATCCATCCTTTTCCAGTTGTCTCCATATTTACGGAAACCCTCCAAATTTGTCATCTCCGGGATGATTTTTTCGATGGCTGTTGTGATGAACATGTAGAATGTTGAGGCGATGTCCTGGACATGGGCAACTGCATGTCTTGTGGGCCCTGGGGTCTTCCTTTTGACATTTTGTGCTGCCATCTTGCCCTGGTTGTCATATGGTGACAAGGACCAAGTTATATTTGCTGTTCTTTGACAAATGTCTCTCTTTCAGCTTGGGGGATTTCTTCTTCATCTGAAGATGATGCATCGTGCTCTGGGTTGTATTCTTCGCCATCTTCTTCTTCAGATACCTCCTCCTCTTCTAAATCATTGTTCTCTTGTTCCTCCTGAACATCTGAAAAAATCATATCTACGACCTATTGGGCACTGAAATGTGCACTCATGGCTTCAGCAGAGAGAGAACTGGGGGGACTGTCATCTGCACCACCTTTATAGCCTCTGACTGCATTCCTCATTAGAAAACAATGCTTTCAAGAAATGTTTATTTTGACTGAAATTGTTTTAATTTTGTCTGTGAACTTGAGTCATGTGTGGGGTCGTGGAGGGAGATGCTGCACATGCTCAATAACGTTTTAGTTTTGTCTGAGTTCAATCAGTAGCACACATTATCTCAATTTCTCTGTGTGTGTGTGTGTGTGTGTGTGTGTGTGTGTGTGTGTGTGTGTGTGTGTGTGTGTGTGTGTGTGTGTGTGTGTGTGTGTGTGTGTGTATATATAAATGATTTTATAACTGCCGGGTCAAAAATGACCCTAAGACAATCTTTGTACCCTGGTGGTGTACAGCTTTCATAGAAATATGAACAAAGGGGATGTTTCACTTTTTCTAATGTTGGGGTCACTCTAGGAAAAGTCATCAAATTACAAGTTGAAAAAATCTCATTTCGGGGGGGTTCTCTCTGCTGTTAAACATAGTGACGGGTCATTTTTGAGCCTAAAGACAACACAAGGGTTAAGTATCAAAAGTAAAAGTATAAATAATTTTAAATTCCTTATATTAAGCAAAGCAGACGGCACCATTGTCTTGTTTTTAAAATGTACGGATAGCCAGGGGCACACTCCAACACTCAGACATTATTTACAAAAGATGCATTTGTGTTTAGTGACTCCTCCAGATCAGAGGCAGTAGAGATGACCACATGTTCTCTTGATAATTGTGTGAATTTAACCAACTTACTGTCCTGCTAAGCATTCAAAATGTAACAAGTACTTTTGCTTGTCAGGGAAAATGTAGGGAGTAAAAAGTAAAATATTTTCTTCATGAATGTAGTGAAGTTATAGTAAAAGTTGTCAAAAATGTAAATAGTAAAGTAAAGTACAGATACCCCAAAAAACTACTTATGTTGTACTTAAAAGTACTTTACACCTCTGGCTTTCAGGCTCTGGGGCAGGTGGAATTAAAAGCTTATGCTGTGTTGTTGCATCATTCAAATAGCTATCTTACCACATAAACAGTCCTGCCATCACCAGTCCTGCAACTCCATGGGTTACCAGCTCATTTTTTATATCAACCCTCAAGTTATCAGAAACAAATAAAGTTCATAGAAAAAATGCTATTTAAAAACAGTTAAAGCGATACAATATTGACAAATAGCCTACAGGAGCTCTCTGCCTAGGCGACCTCACAGCACCTTGACAACCACCAGTGACGTGTATTCATGGATGCCAAGGGAAATTAGGCTTCCCCCAAAAATGTACCAAGAAAAATGAAAAAAAACATATGGTAATGTATCTTTTGTCTCTCTGTGTTTTCATAATTTTCCTTCAGTTCGCAAGAGGCTGAATATATCTCACTGGAGAAAGCATCCGAGTGAGTGAAACAGCGCCCCTCTGTCTCTGTATGTGTATGCCATCTATCTGATGCTGTCTGGTCAAAAATAGTATGACATTGTTGCTGCCTGTAGCATTGAATCCAAGGGAAGCCAGCGAGCATTTAGCCTCCCTTGATCATTTTTTAAAATAAAAATAATAGCCAATCAGCACTGAGCTAAACTGATTGAGCTCAACTGTGAATGGTCCTGGTACACCAAAAAAAAGTGTCAATGGAAGCCAGTTTGGATTTGGCTTCACTCCAATCACATCACTTCGAGAGCCAGTCGTCATTGACAGAAACAACTTGAATTGTTGCATCTTGTTATGTTGTTATCCTCCGGTGGCAAGCTGGCTAGCTAAAATTGGTCCTTTCCTAAATTAGCCATGGATGGAGATAGAGATTTGGACTTGTAGTTTTACTTAATTCTCCGTACTGGCCAATGATTATAACAGCGATTCTGATACAACCATAAATTCTTACATTGTGCCCCTAGACTGAGAGGATGGAAGCTCAATATGTAGCTAGATGTAGAAGGCTAATGTTAACTAGCTAACGTTGCACATGAAAGGAAGTTAGGCTAGCTAACTTTTGCCAGGTAGCCTAGGACAACAAAAAATGAAAGTGTGTACTGTATGACAGACTGATAAACCATTTCATCAACATAAAAGAGAGGAGGATGACATTGGCGTTTCTCTACAAGAAGGGTGAGTCAACATATGTTTCTACTTACATGAACACACACACACACACACACACACACACACACACACACACACACACACACACACACACACACACACACACACACACACACACACACACACACACACACACACACACACACACACACACACACACAAAGCAGAACCATGGACAGCCACATCATATTTAGCTTAAGTTGATTGGACTAAATTGTTTTTGGTATCTTTTAGTTGTCACTGTATTAGATTAGGTGATTTGAGGATGTTGCAGTCTAAAGCACTGCATCTCAGTACTAGAGGCGCAACTACAGATACCCTGGTTCGAATCCAGGCTGTATCACAACTGGTCGTTATTGGGAGTCCCATAGGGTGGTGCATAATTGGCCCAGCGTCGTCCGGGTTTGGCCGGGGTAGGCCTCATTGTAAATAAGAATGTGTTCTTAAACTGACTTGCCTGTTTAAATAAAGGTTAAATAAAAAAATAAAAAAAGTTTACATGGTGCTGGAATAGTGGAGGCAGCTCCTGTTTTCTTTGTGACTTGTGGTAACTCTTTATGGTTCTAAATCAATAGTTGTTTATTAATAAGTAGTGTGAAAATGTTGGAAACATTAACTTGCTTGATCTAACTGTTTGTTATATGCAATATGCTTTGTGGACTTCACCAGACAGAGGTTGCTCTCTGGTTTTGTTATGAAACAAATGTGTGGTTAAATGTATTCTGCCACTGTGTCTTCTTATTGTCTTGGCCTTAGGCCTATATAACATGATCGCAAGGCACATGAACTAACAGGTTATAGAGCAAACAACGCAATTTTCACAACACTTTGGTTGTAATAGATTTCTATTTTTGTGGCTTGGCTTCCCCGGTGATTTTACCCACGCATCGCTACTGGCAACCACGGAACCAAAATGGAGTAATATGGGAGTAACTATCCCCATTCACCAGCAATGTGTAGCACCCCCAGTACCTCCCCCTCCTGTCTACATCTCCCCCATCCAGCCAGCTCTGGCATGGGCACCTCACCCCTGTCTCACCACTATTACCAGGTCTTGTTGGCAGTCGCTACCTTTGCTCACCAATAGCTTATGCATTAAAGCACGAGTTGTCTGTGATAAAGTGCCAGATTGTTTTTGAGCGCAATATCTATCACTTTCACACGCACTTTAGCCCCGCAATCGGCCCCTCTGACTGCATTATTGCAGTGTGGAGGTCCATGGTCGAGAGGCCTCAATAAAGATAATGGGCATGGGAGGGAGGGAGCGGTGGATGAGAGAAAGGGAAGAGAGGGGGAGGAGAATGGGGAATTACAGGGGAGAGTGGCGGGAGACTGGGAGAGATTGTGGGGAGAGGGCAGAAGAGGGGGGGGGGCAGGTAAAGAGAGAGAGAGGGAAGCAGGGTGTGGCTGTTTGGGTGACCCACTCTAACATGTCAACAAAGTAGTAATAACTTTGTTGTTTTTTAAAATACATTACAA
Source organism: Salvelinus namaycush (assembly GCF_016432855.1). Taxonomy (NCBI): domain Eukaryota; kingdom Metazoa; phylum Chordata; class Actinopteri; order Salmoniformes; family Salmonidae; genus Salvelinus; species Salvelinus namaycush. The sequence continues at coordinate 8,759,533 of NC_052315.1, forward strand.
ATTTCAAATCAATATAGCCCTTTTCCTTTACTTAATGTTTACAGTTTCAAATAATTAATAGCTAAAGCCATCCCAAAAATGACTGTGATGAGAACAAAGCTTTTTCAATAGCATCCGTTTGGGCTGTTACTCAAACGGTTTCGCAGAGCTATTTAGTGAACGTGGAGTTGACCCATAGCAGCAGGTGACACTCCTGGAGGCGGTCAGGTGCAGCCGATAAGAGCCCTGAACTCCCGGGAAAAGGGAGGGACCGCGAGACCCAGGGCTCCGTGACTCAATTCAGCGCTAGAGACCTCTTGGAACAAGAGCGTGAGAAAGTAATTCAGGCGAAGAGGGTTTCAGAACCTATATTTTGTGTTCTTTAACGTTAGTACATTTGTTTAGGAACTATGTAAGTTGCATGTGGCGAAATGACTCAGGTGTGCGTCCAAGAATAATGGAGTGCTGTTACTGAGCTACACTCCTGTATGGTGTTGAAGTAGCTTAAGTGGACATGAAGAACTCATGGATATTATACAAATATATGTTAAATTATAATACCTGTTATTATTTCTATGCTTACTGATTTTACAGAATAATATTTAGACCTATTGGGCCCTTACCAAAAACAAATGTTTGCGCAATTACGCAAAAAAACATAATAGCCTGAATTGGATACCCTATGTATTCCATTTTCAAAAGTATCACATTTTATGCATTATTTGATTTAGGTGCCAGTTAAAGTTTACAGCTCGAGTGCTCCTGTAGGCAGCGCTCTCTGGTGAGCATATTAAATTCATGATCTTGCGCGAAGCCGCAAGCAAAGTCCCGCAGCTGCAGGCAGCAAGCCAAAGAGCATCGCCTTCCCCCGTCGCTTGCGCGCCACGTGTCGCGGGGTTTTACAGCAGCTGGAGATCACGCCCGCACACCAGACAACCAGGCAGCCCGCTGAGGAGCGAGCGCGACCTCCCGGGGTGACAGAGAACGCAGAACACACACACACACCGGCCCCCTCCGTTTTGTCATTAACCGAATAACGGTTGTATACGAATATTATTGTATGGTGCACAGAACATAATTATTGTGTAAAAGATTATGTTTAGAAACTAATACAATTAGACATTATGGACTTTTAAACTTGTATTTACAAAACTTCAGGATGCTATTCGGCTTTACGCACTCACATTTTCTGAATTGAAGTGGCTATTCACTTCAAGTATACTGGACAGTCTTTAGGCTATTTAAACAAGCTAATAATTGTTTTTGTGAATTACTAAAATGTATGTGTTAATACTATCTGTATGGGGGCAATTATAACCACTCCGCTACATTTACAACTGGAGTTCGGGTCTGACTTTCTGATAAGGATAAGGAAATTAAATTATGACCTTCAATGCGTTGCCTACTAACTGCTGTCCGACCAAAAGAAAGGCAGGCAAGGCATCGCTCTAATCTTGTGCTCTCACTCAGAAATATCTCTGCTCTGGCTCGCATTCCGATAAGGCCGATCGAGCTCTCGGTAGGCGTGTTTTTCCCAGGCTTTTAAAACAGCAGCTGCTATTTACCTTCTCTCTAATGTAAACCACCACCGCCACCCCTAGCCCGGCCGCCAAACCTCAACCACCATGCTCATAAAACATCCTGGCAAGTGCTCCGCGTTCACAATAGCGCTCGCATGCCGACACATGTCAAAATGCCAAATTTGTACAGCAGCGGGCGTGCATTAAATAATTAATGCTCCGATCTTGGCTGGTTAGAGTTGAGTTGAGTTGACTCCCAAAGCGCAAACTTAATCGAGGGTGTAGTTCTCAGCCTTAGGCTACAGCAACACAAGGCAATCTAATAGGAGAAGCCAGGTTATTTTTCCCAAGTTACTTTACATGATATAACATTTAACATTAATAGGTTATTACACTATAGCCTATCAAGCCTAGTTAGGCTACACTGTAAGAACACTACATAAGTGTCTTCAACCATTGCATAAATTATCTAGGCAATTTGTTTTTTACTCCGTAGTTGGAATGGGCTATATCTTCGGTGTAAATGCGCATTTACTGGTTTGTAGTCCACAGGTATGTGGAAGTATAATACAATTAGATGTAGGCTATGTGGAACATGTTATTGTAGGCCTGCGCTGAGGCGCTATAGCCACTAGTATCTTGGGTGGAGTTTATCCCCCCTGACTCCTGTGCGTATTGCCTTATTAAAGTTGGGGGAGCAACATGCCGAGTCAAGTCAGCCCTGCACTCTCTGCGCTGGGTGGTAGTCAGGGGCTCAAGTGTTAATATGTAAACTGAATGATTGAAGGCAGTCCCGGTCGTGCCTTAAACCCGGCCCCCGCCATTGGCCGCCCGCTCAAACTCCAAACAACCAATGGAAGGGCGCCGACCACGAGCCATCCTCCCCTCCGGCCGCGTGTCCCTCGCACTGATTGGTAGAAAGTTACTGTGGGAAAGAAAGTTTTGGAAGTTTCACACGAGCCGTTCGCGTGCAGTCCTAGATATAAATAAGACCAACAAGAAGTGCCACTAGACAGACGCAGCGTCCGCTGGCAGACAGTGATTTCTCGATTCCGTGACATCATTCAGCTTGCGGCTGACTTGGGGACGCTTGTCTCACGCACATAGGTGCGCTACCACCCAAAAAGGATTTTGTTCCTCCGGAATTTGGAATTTCATAAGAGGGTACTGTGAATAGGTGCCGACTACTTGTCAATAACCACCAACAGTGGACTGTAATACCGAGTTGCCGTTGCTCTTGTTGGATATTTCAGACAGACCGAAGATGCCTGCCGATATACTGGAAAAGACATCAGTCTCTCCTGTTGCTGCTACTGCAGCTAGCATGAACACGACACCTGATAAACCCAAGACGGCTTCCGAGCACAGGAAGGTTAGTAGTCGGTCAAAGCATCTTAGAAATGCGGATATTCTGTCACTCCAAAATTACACACGGGCTAGTATAGCACAACATGAGCATATCCTTCCCCTTGAGCAAGGCCCACCATTCTAACAATGTATTATATTTATTTTCTTTAGTCATCCAAACCTATCATGGAGAAAAGGAGAAGAGCCAGAATCAACGAAAGCTTGGGACAGTTGAAAACACTTATCCTGGATGCGCTCAAAAAAGATGTAAGTATTACATTTTTATCTCTCACAACAAATGAATTATTACAATCACAGTTATAGATTTACTTTATTAAAAACATCAACTTTAATAAGAAAGTATTCTGTCTTCAATCCTAACAATATTACAATATTACAGAGTTCCAGACACTCGAAACTTGAAAAGGCGGACATCCTGGAGATGACCGTGAAACATCTCCGGAACCTCCAGAGAGCTCAAATGACTGGTAAGTCACTGTAACTATTTTAGTGGGTGAATACCCGGGCTGATTTCTTCCAGACTTCCATCTGTGGTTTAGATCATGTTAGAATGAAGTACTCCGTTTACATACTTGGCCCACATCCTCTCTCCCAAGAAGTCTCTCTAAATGTAGCTAATTGTTTGGACTAACTAAATAGCTAATTTATCTTAACCATTGGTGAGCTTCGTAATGTATATGTTTAGTTTGATGTTCATGTTTGAAACTTAAATTGTCGTTATTATGCTGTTGTTATTCTCAGTGGCTTATCATTTTCTCTCTTTCTCCCACAGCTGCTTTGAACTCTGATCCCACCGTGCTAGGGAAATACAGAGCTGGATTCCGCGAGTGCACAAATGAAGTCACCCGGTTCCTGTCCACCTGCGAAGGGGTTAACACCGAGGTCAGGACGCGGCTTCTCGGTCACTTGGCCAGCTGCATGACGCAGATAAACGCTATGAACTACCCCACGCAGCACCAGATCCCTACCGGGCCTCCCCACCGCGCCTTCGGCCAGTCCATGGTACATATCCCCAACTCATCTCCGCAGGGCAACGTGATGCCCCAGCCTTGTAAAGGTGGCTCTCCCCGGAGCATGTCACCAGAAACAACAAAAGTATACGGCGGCTTCCACCTCGTACCTGCCACAGATGGACAATTCGCCTTCCTTATCCCCAATGCAGCTTTTACGCCCAACGGTCCCGTTATCCCCGTGTACGCGAACCAGGTCAACACGCCTGTCCCAGCGGCGGTGTCCCCCGGTGCACCGACAGGCAACTCGGACTCAGTGTGGCGACCCTGGTAGAACAAAAAAAAAGGACCTATCGAAAATACTTTTTATAATGACACTTAGTTCTTCAATGTTCGATGTTACAAAAATTATGTTTGGATTCTGTTTTTGTATTTTCAATGTGTTAAGATGAAAAGATGATGCACTATATTTGTATAGCCTATATGGGAGTGAAGTTCATATTGAAATGAGATTTTTTGTATTGTTGAAGTCTGTTCACTGCATTTTTATATTCGAGGTGTCTTTTTTTTTATTGCGCGATACCAAAGATATGTTGAATGCACTTTACGTTATTCTTCATTTTGGAAGACAAATAAATTTGTAAAGATATTGAAAAACATATTATTGTGCGCTTATCTATGTTTAAAGCCTAATCACCAAATAATTACTTTAGGCTGCGTTTGTTTTGAACTTTAGATAAACTTGAGAATAATTTATTATCGACCTACAATTTCCAAGAGAAAATGGCTATCCTATTCTACTAATATGTTAGTGTAAAAGTCAAATTTGATATTGACTGTGCGTAACTGCCTGACGAAAATCACTCATGTATTCTTGCGCGCGCAAAACTCATGCACATTCAAACCACAGGAATATCACAAACACATGCACTTGTTGCGCCAGGAATGGGTCAGAATTTAGGCTTATGTTGCGTAAAAGTTTAGAATTTTACGCAACAACACTTGCCTACAAGTGTAATAGACTGTGAAGTGGGGCTGGATTTATACACACGCTTTTGCCTAATGCCATCACACAAAGGCTGTTGCTTCTGGCTACATCCATAAGAAACCGGCGGCAGGTAGCCTAGCCGTTAAGAGCGTTGGGCCAGTAAAGATTGCTGGTTCAATTCCACGAGCTGACTAGGTGAGCAATTTGTCGATGTGCCCTTGAGCAAGGAACGTATCTCTAATTGCTCTAGATAAGAACGTCTGCTAAATTACATACGTTTTTGAACAAGAGTTGGCCAGGTGTATCAGTCCAGTTGGTGGCGAGATCCTAGACAGGAAAGAAGAGGGAAACTTCACTGAACATGTGAAATTATGAGAAAATACACTATATATACACATGTATGTGGACACCCCTTCAAATTAGTGGATTCAGCTATTTCAGCCACACCTGTTGCTGACAGGTGTATAAAATCGAGCACACAGCCATGCAATCTCCATAGACAATTGGCAGTAGAGTGGCCTTACTGAAAAACTCAGTGACTTTCAACATTGCACCATCATAGGATGCCACCTTTCCAACATGTCAGTTCATCACATGTTTTGCCCTGCTAGAGCTGCCCCGGTCAAATGTAAGTGCTTTTATTGTGAAGTCTATCAGCAAAGGCTCAGCCGCGAAGTGGTAGGCCACACAAGCTCACAGAATGGGACCGCTGAGTGCTGATGCACGTAGAGCTTAAGAATTGTCTGTACTCGGTTGCAACACTCAGTACCGAGTTCCAAACTGACTGGAAGCAACGTCAGCACAATAACTGTTTTTGTCAGGAGCTTCATGAAGCGTGTTCTCCATGGCCAGCAGCCCCACACAAGCGCAATGCCAAGGTCCAGCTGGAGTGGTGTAAAGCTCACCACAATTGGACTCTGGAGCAGTGGAAACGCGTTCTCTGGAGTGATGAATCACGCTTCACCATCTGGGAGTCCAGCTGATGAATCTGGGTTTGGCGGATGCCAGGAGAACACTACCTACCCCAATGCATAGTGCCAACTGTAAAGTTTGGTGGAGAAGGAAAAATAGTATGGGATGCTTTTTTATTCTTAGGGCTAGGCCCCTTAGTTCCAGTGAAGGGAAATCTTAAAGCTACAGCAAACAATTACATTCTAGACTATTCTGTGCTTCCAACTATGTGGAAACAGTTTGGGGAAGGCCCTTTCCTGTTTCAGCATGACAATGCCCCCTTGCACAAAGCAAGGTACATACAGAAATGGTTTGTCAAGATCGGTGTGGAAGAACTTGACTGGCCTGCACAGAACTTGAGCCCTGACCTCAAACCCATCAAACACTTTTGGGATGAATTGGAACACCGACTGTGAGCCAGGCCTAATTGCCCATAATTTAAAAAATGTATTAACCTTTATTTAAACAGGGGAAACAAGCTGAAACAGTCTATTTTACAGTTGTGCCCTGTGATCCAACAATAAAAACAACACAGCAATTAATAAGAATTTAAAACCAAACAAAATTAAAACACATAAAAAGTACAAGATGAAGATTAAAAATATTAAAATAAATAAACTGCTATAAGAAAAACACACATTACAAAAAGCAATCACAGTTTATAATAAAAAGTTAATGTAATGTGCATTTAAACTGTGCCCGACCTCACTAATGCTCTTGTGGCTGAATGGAAGCAAGTCCCTGCAGCAATGTTCCAACATCTAGTGGAAAGCCTTCCCAGAAGAGTGGAGGCTGTTATAGCAGCAAAGGGGGGACCAACTCCATATTAATGCCCATGATTTTGGAATGATACGTTCGACAAGCAAGTGTCCACATCCTTTTGGTCATGTAGTGTATAACCTTTAGGCCTGAAGGGAATACCAGTTTGATAAAATTACATTTCTCACAGTTCACATATGAAAGATAATATGGCCATGAGATGCCCTTCAATAATATTAGCAGTAGCTTTGAGTTGTAACTATTATATCAACAACTCTCTCGCTGTTTGCTGCCTTAACTGGCCTTCATACCTCGAATGAAAATGTAATATTTTCATTTGTGGGTCATCAAAGAAAACAATTTTACTCCCACCATCAGATTATGATATTGTTGACAATATGTCAAAATGTTCGAAAATTTGACATGAGCCTCTTTTGAAGATTAAAAAATTAAGTTTGAGAGGGATGGCTCATTTCACTTTTCGCAGTGGAGATTGTGCGTGTCCGAGGATTTTAGAAGTCACGTGCGCCATCTAGCAACACCGCAAGGAAGTGCAATCTCATTGGGTTGGTATTGATCATTGCTTACTACCAGATATCAGCCACTCGTGACAACGTAATTTGTCACGATATTGTGACGTGGAATCTACGTGGAAAATACATTGGATTTGAAAATAGTAATCAATGTAAACTGTTTTGAGGGTAAAATTTCAACCACAATATTATGTCATGGTAACCAATTTTCAATATAGACAAACCTATGTTGAATTTCTACCTTTGAAACCATGTCAGATCTGAAAAAAACAATAACCATGGGCAGCACCTTCTACCAGAGAGTTAATCTACAGTATCTACACAACTATCCAGTTTTGGTCTCCCATCCAGGATTTTAACCAAGCTGTGCCAGGTTTAGCTTTGTTATTTGTCACTGACTACTACTACCAATATGTTATCATGAGAATGATTATTGGGAGATCTCTTAATAACTGAATAGATTCCCTGCTATCAAAGTCATACCAAAGCGTAGGTTTTACAGGGAAATAAAATGTAACCCTATAAGTCATATTTAATAAATTATGCTATTTAGGCCTATAAAGCATTTGCGAAGTCATCAACAGCTATTGTTTAACCCTATTACAGGGGCTGAGTCACTGGCTTACTGGTGCTCTTTCATGCCGTCCCTAGGAGGGGTGCGTCACTTGAGTGGGTTGAGTCACTGACGTGATCTTCCTGTCTGGGTTGGCGCCCCCCCTTGGGTTGTGCCGTGGCGGAGATCTTTGTGGGCTATACTCGGCCTTGTCTCAGGATGGTAAGTTGGTGGTTGAAGTTATCCCTCTAGTGGTGTGGGGGCTGTGCTTTGGCAAAGTGGGTGGGGTTATATCCTTCCTGTTTGGCCCTGTCCGGGGGTATCATCGGATGGGGCCACAGTGTCTCCTGATCCCTCCTGTCTCAGCCTCCAGTATTTATGCTGCAGTAGTTTATGTGTCGGCGGGCTAGGGTCAGTTTGTTATATCTGGAGTAGTTCTCCTGTCTTATCCGGTGTCCTGTGTGAATTTAAGTATGCTCTCTCTAATTCTCTCTTTCTCTCTTTCTTTCTCTCTCTCGGAGGACCTGAGCCCTAGGACCATGCCTCAGGACTACCTGGCATGATGACTCCTTGCTGTCCCCAGTCCACCTGGCCGTGCTGCTGCTCCAGTTTCAACTGTTCTGCCTGCGGCTATGGAACCCTGACCTGTTCACCAGACGTGCTACCTGTCCCAGACCTGCTGTTTTCAACTCTCTAGAGACCGCAGGAGCGGTAGAGATACTCTTAATGATCGGCTATGAAAAGCCAACTGATATTTACTCCTGAGGTGCTGACCTGTTGCACCCTCGACAACTACTGTGATTATTATTATTTGACCATGCTGGTCATTTATGAACATTTGAACATCTTGGCCATGTTCTGTTATAATCTCCACCTGGCACAGACAGAAGAGGACTGGCCACCCCTCATAGCCTGGTCCTCTCTAGGTTTCTTCCTAGGTTTTGGCCTTTCTAGGGAGTTTTTCATAGCCACCGTGCATCTACACCTGCATTGCTTGCTGTTTGGGGTTATAGGCTGGGTTTCTGTACAGCACTTTGAGATATCAGCTGATGTAAGAAGGGCTATATAAATACATTTGATTTGATTTGATTGTTTCAATTCAACCCAGTGTTCAACTAATAGACGATGCATATACAGGCCTAGGGTTTCAAGCTTTGGTTGATTTCAAATTTAATCTTCAAGTTAACAATTAAAATGTTGGATTCAAGTATCCATATCAACCAAAAATCTAAGTTAAAGAATAGGACTAAATCCAATAAAACATTATTTAAAGTGCATATAACGTTTGATTTGATTTAGTCCTTTTATTTAACTTTGATTTTTGTTTGAGATGGAGACGTGCATCCCACATATCAATTATTACTTCGTTGACAAACTGGAATTAAAGCCAGAATAGGTCAGTGTCACAAAATATACATCTTCTTCAAATGTTGATATTTGGTTGCTTTGATAATCAAACACAGTGTGTTCAAGATCGCAAAGGCCACAGGTCTGTGGAGATCTTCCCAATTGCTATAATAATCTGTGCAGAATCTCAAACAGCATTGATCACTTGCACCATGCTCTTTTAATGTAATCTCAACTACAATCCAGGTCATTTGGTTGTGCTATTAGATAAAGCACATTGATAACACATTAAGTTACAAAATATCTGACATTGTATTCCCATTTGAACTTTGTTGTGCTTTTAAATCGTTGGAAGCGCTGTGATAACACATTTATACGACAACTAAATAAAAATTCTGATATTGTTTTTCCATTGGAATTTCATTGTGCTTTTAGATGGTTGAAAGCATAGTGAAAACACATTGTGAATTCAACAAACTTCTGGCTGTCTTTTTGAGTGGGTGAATAAAGGTTGAAATCTCATTGATCAATGTCTCAACCAAATATTACCCAGATGACTTAGCGTGCCCAGTGGGCTGCTATATACTCAGCAAAAAAGGAAGCATTTCTTTTTCAGGACACTGTCTTTCAAAGATAATTCGTAAAAATCCAAATAACTTCACAGATCTTCATTGTAAAGGGTTAAAACACTGTTTCCCATACTTGTTTAATGAACCATAAACAATTAATGCACATGCACCTGTGGAACGGTCGTTAAGACACTAAGAGTTTACAGACGGTAAGCAATTAAGCATCTCCAATTCAAAATTAAATCTAGAATTGGCTTCCTATTTCGAAACAAAGCCTCCTTCACATGCTGCCAAACATACCCCCTTAAAACTGACTATCCTACCGATCCTTGACTTCGGCGATGTCATTTACAAAATAGCCTCCAACACTCTACTCAACAAACTGGATGTAGTCTATCACAGTGCCTTCCGTTTTGTCACCAAAGCCCCATATACTACCCACCACTGCGACCTGTATGCTCTCGTTGGCTGGCCCTCACTACATATCCGTCGCCAAACCCACTGTCTCCAGGTCATCTATAAGTCTTTGCTGGGTAAAGCCCCGCTTTATCTCAGCTCACTGGTCACCATAGCAGCACCCACCCGTAGTACGCGCTCCAGCAGGTCTATTTCACTGGTCATCCCCAAAGCCAAGACTTCCTTTGGCCGCCTTTCCTTCCGGTTCTCTGCTGCCAATGACTGGAACGAATTGCAAAAATCTCTGAAGCTGGAGTCTTATATCTCCCTCACTAACTTTAAGCATCAGCTGTCAGAGCAGCTTACCGATCACTGTACCTGTACACAGCCAATCTGTAAATAGCACACCCAACTACCTCATCCCCATATTATTACTTACACTCTTGCTCTTTTGCACCCCAGTATCTCTACTTGCACGTCATCATCTGCACATCTATCAGTCCAGTGGTAATGCTAAATTGTAATTATTTCTCCTCTATGTCCAATTTATTGCCGACCTCCCTACTCTTCTACATTTGCACAAACTGTACATAGATTTTTCTATTTTTCTTTTCTATTGTGTTATTGACTGTACATTTGTTTATGTGTAGTTTTTGTCGCACTGCTTTGCTTTATCTTGGCCAGGTCGCAGTTGTAAATGAGAACTTGTTCTCAACTGGCCTACCTGGTTAAATAAAGGTAATAAAAAAAATATATAGATTCTGATTCTGAGAAACACCAAAAGAAAGATGCCGGGGGTCCCTGCACATCTGCGTGAACGTGCCTTATGCATGCTGCAAGGGGAATGAGGACTGCAGACGTGGCCAGGGCAATAAATTGCAATGTCTGTACTGTGAGACGCCTAAGACAGCACTACAGGGAGACATGACGGACAGCTGATCGTCCTCGCAGTGGCAGACCACGTGTAACAACACCAGCACAAGATCGGTACATCCGAACATCACACCTGCGGGACAGGTACAGGATGGCAACAACAACTGCCCGAGTTACACCAGGAATGCACAATCCCTCCATCAGTGCTCAGACTGTCCGCAATAGGCTGAGAGAGGCTGGACTGAGGGCTTGTAGGCCTGTTGTAAGGCAGGTCCTTTCCAGACATCACCGGCAACAATGTCGCCTATGGGCACAAACCCACCGTCGCTGGACCAGACAGGACTAGCAAATTGCGCTCTTCACTGACGAGTCGCGGTTTTGTCTCACCAGGGGTGATGGTCGGATTCACGTTTATCGTCGAAGGAATGACCGTTACACCAAGGCCTGTATTCTGGAGCGGGATCGATTTGGAGGTGGAGGCTCCGTCATGGTCTGGGGCGGTGTGTCACAGCATCTTTGGACTGAGCTTGTCGTCATTGCAGGCAATCTCAACACTGTGCGTTACAGGGAAGACATCCTCCTCCCTCATGTGGTACCCTTCCTGCAGGCTCATCCTGACATGACCATCCAGCATGACAATTCCACCGGCCATACTGCTCGTTCTGTGCGTGATTTCCTGCAAGACAGGAATGTCAGTGTTCTGCCATGGCCAGCGAAGAGCCTGGATCTCAATCCTATTGAGCACGTCTGGGACCTGTTGGATCAGAGGGTGAGGGCTAGGGCCATTCCCCCCAGACATGTCCGGGAACTTGCAGGTGCCTTGGTGGAAGAGTTGGGTAACATCTCACAGCAAGAACTGGCAAATCTGGTGCAGTCCATGAGGAGGAGATGCACTGCATTACTTAACTCAGTTGGTGGCCACACCAGATACTGACTGTTTCTTTTGATTTTGACCCCCCCCCCCCCCCCCTTTGTTCAGGGACACATTATTCTATTTCTGTTAGTCACATGTCTGTGGAACTTGTTCAGTTTATGTCTCAGTTGTTGAATCTTGTTATGTTCATACAAATATTTACACATGTTAAGTTTGCTGAAAGTAAACGCAGTTGACAGAGAGGGTACGTTTCTTTTTTTGCTGAGTTTATAATTATATCTTCCTTTCATCTTGTGTAAAATGTCGATCTTGGTTGAAACGCAAGATATCAATAGACTTATAAAAAGGCCATATTTTTGTATTTATAGGACAAGGGAGAATCTATGGTAGACCAGCACACGATGCATTGCAGAGACTTGATGGAGAAGATAAGTGCCTCACCCAATGTTGCTCATGTGTTAAATTGAAAGAATTGTACCATCTATAATTGTTAAGAAGGACTTCATAACACAGCATATAAGAAAACTTCACGGTAGATGGAATTTATTCCTCTGTGATATGTTGTCGGTCGGCTGTACATTATATTGACCAGTAAACTCTTATGTGATCTCAAACGGGCCTACACTCCCCACAGAAGATGACGGTGTATAAACTGTCTACATTTTTACTTCAAGTGGTGTGGTCAGAGAGTGCAGAGAATAGCTGAATAGTGTTTCATGCTGAATAGCCACCACTACTCCTACCACCCCTACATTTTATCCCCCCTTCCAACGGACTATTACCCTGCCCAAATCCCAATGGACATTTATATTTATCATTGTCACAGTTGTAAATATGTATATATTGTTATCATTTTTGTGTTATTGTTTCGTTCACACCTGCAGTGTTGGGGCTCGGAGCTTAAGTATTTCAGTGTACACTGCAACTACCTGTGCATGTGACTAAATAAAAATAAATAATATAATCAACAAAAACAAGTCATACTAAACACGGTTTGCCTGCAAGCCACGGCCATGTGGTAGCATTCTGTCCAGGTGAGTGCGGCCTCCGGCTACTCAACATTCTTTGAAGGCAGCACTGCAGGTGTTCGCAATTACTAATCTGCTAAGAGGCACAACGTGTGGATAAGTGCTATTATTTAGAATTTCCATCACACCTTTTACAGGGCCGAGGCTGCGCAATTGAAACCATGTGTTTGTTGGACGCTGGAAAGGACAGGACACAAGCGTCTAGAGGGGCCGAAGGGGGTGAGAGGTACGGGGGAGTTTGGAGAGAGGGAGAGGGGAAGGGAAAGCAGAGGAGTCAGCCCCTGTGAGCCAGAGGTAACCCACCCACACATACATACAACGTTCCCACAATGTTTTAGGGGACACAGCCCATTTCCTGTCCTAGCCCAGGGCCACAGCTGGATGCGGGCCTTCTGGGATGGCACGTGGTGCGACCCGTACGACACCCAGCAGACGACCCTCAGCAGACAACCCCCCCCCCCCCCCCCCCCCCCCCTCCCCATTCATCCTCCTCCCTTCCTTTCCTCCACCTCCCCCAAACCCCACCACCCCTAGAGAACATCTTTACTAGGCTCTCTGATTACCAAGCGCAGTGCCTGCGCTGCCGGACTGACCACACATGTCACAACACGACCGGTGGGGTTAGCTGCCATGCGTGCCCATTAACGTTTCCCACACTCCGCGCGCATGCAAGGAGGGAGGGAAAGAGGAAAAAAACAACCTCTATGCTTCCTCTTTGGCTCCTACTGTAAGTGCTACCATATGGTGGAATCTGTCACCCTCTCTCTCTCTCCCTCTCTCTCTCTCTCTCTCTCTCTCTCTCTCTCTCTCTCTCTCTCTCTCTCTCTCTCTCTCTCTCTCTCTCCCTCTCCCTCTCTCTCTTTCTCTCTCTCCTTCTCCCTCTCCTCTCTCTCCTTCTCTCTCTCGGCCCAGCACTGTGGCTGTCTTTGATTGCAGCCCAGACAAGCAAGAGCTTTATGATATAAGCCCAGGGCTTGCTGTACCAAGCCCTGGACTCATTTTGAAGCCAGACCCCCCTTCACCTCCCCTCCTCCCCCCTCAGGCTGTTTTCTGGCAGGAAATGAATATCTCCCAGATGAGAGCAGGAACCTGAGAGGTCGTGAGAACGAGGCAAACCCCCCTCCGCAGCCGGCCTGCTTCCAGCCGCAAGGGGAATGTGGGAGAGCGCCTCTGACACACGCGTCAACCCTCCCTCCCTGCTGCTTCTGCCTCACTCCCTGCCTGGCCTGTCCTGGAAACTAGCGTGACTGACAGGGCAGCAGCCCTGGAGTAGGGCAACGCGGGAAAGGGGATGGAGGGAGACACACATGCAAAGTTTCACTGATTAGTATTATTCCTCATTCTGTTGATACGATTGAGGATGGAAATGTTTCAAAACTCAGGCCAAAACAATTTTTTATTCTTGAGTGTTATTAGTATTTGTATTTATTATGGATCTCCATTAGCTGCTGCCAAAGTGGAGTTCCATGTAGTCATGGTTCTGTGTATTACTGTACGTTTCCCGGTGTCTGTTCTGGAAATGCAGACTGTGAAGAGACCCCTGGTGGCATGTCTTGTGGGTTATGCATGGATGTCTGAGCTGTGTGCTAGTCGTGAACAGACAGTTCGGTGCTTTCAACATGTCAATAACTCTCACAAAGACAAGTGGTGATGCCGTCAATCTTTCCTCTACTTTGAATCAGGAGAGATTGACATGTTATTGATGTTAGCTCTCATTTAAGGACCAGCCGTACTGCTCTGTTCTGGGGCTACTGTAATTTGCCTACAGTATGTCCCTCTGTGTGGCACTTGACCGTATGACTTGGCAGTAGTCCATGTGCGACAAAACTAGGGACTGTAGGAATTGTTTTGTTGATAGCAATGTCAAGAATGCAGAGCAGCACTTTATTACGGACAGACCTCTCCCCATCTTAGCTACCCGTTGCATCAATATGTTATGACCATGACAGTTTACAATCCATAGTTACACCAAGCAGTTTAGTCTCTTCAACTTGCTCAATTTCCACATTATTCATTACAAGATGTAGCTGCAGTTTAGGATTTAGTGAATGGTTTGTCCCAAATAAATCATTTTAGTTTTAGAAATATTTTGTACTGTCACGCCCTGGCCTTAGTATTCTTTGTTTTCTTTATTATTTTAGTTAGGTCAGGGTGTGACATGGGGAATGTTTGTGTTTTGTCATTTTGGGTGGTTATATGGTAAAGGGGGTGTTGGGTGTAGTGTATGAGTTTGTGTTGAGTGAATGTTTCTAGGTATGTCTATGGTTGAGTGAATGTGTCTAGGTATGTCTATGGTTGCCTGAGTGGTTCTCAATCAGAGACAGATGTCTTTCATTTGTCTCTGATTGGGAGCCATATTTAAGGCAGCCATGGGCATCATGCATTTGTGGGTAATTGTCTATGTCTAAGTGTTTAGTGTCAGCACTTATGTTTGTATAGCTTCACGGTCGTCTGTTTTGTTGTTTTGTTTAGTGTTCGTTTCGTTTTCGTCTTCTTCCTTAAATAAAGAAGATGTACTTTCCACACGCTGCATTTTGGTCCTCACTCTCTCCCATTGACGATCGTGACAGAATTACCCACCAATGCGGGATCAAGCAGCGTGATAAGCGGCAACAGGAGCAGCGCAAGGAGGAATGGCAATGGGAGCGTAATCTGGACTACACTACGTGGGAGGAGATCGACAGGTGGGCGATCGACCCAGGGCGAGTGCCGGAGCCCGCCTGGGATTCTCTGGCGCAGTGCGAGGAGGGATACCGGCGAATGGAGGCAGCACGACGACGCGGTAGGAAGCCTGTGAGTCAACCCAAAAAAATTCTTGGGGGGGGGCTTAGAGGTAGTGGGCCGAGGGCAGGTAGGAGACCTGCGCCCACTTCCCAGGCTAACCGTGGAGAGTGGGAGTACGGGCGAACACCGTGTTACGCAGTAGAGCGCACGGTGTCTCCTGTACGTGTTCATAGCCCGGTGCGGGTTATTCCACCTCCCCGCACTGGTAGGGCTAGATTGGGCATTGAGCCAGGTGCCATGAAGCCGGCTCAACGCGTCTGGTCTCCAGTGCGTCTCCTCGGGCCGGCATACATGGCACCAGCCTTATGCATGGTGTCCCCGGTTCGCCTACATAGCCCGGTGCGGGTTATTACACCTCCCCGCACTGGTCGGGCGACGGGGAGCATTCAACCAGGTAAGGTTGGGCAGGCTCGGTGCTCAAGGGAACCAGTACGCCTGCACGGTCCGGTATTTCCGGCGCCACCTCCCCGCCCCAGTCCAGTTCCACCAGTGCCTACACCACGCACCAGGCTTCCAGTGTGTCTCCAGAGCCCTGTTCCTCCTCCACGCACTCGTCCTATGGTGCGTGTCTCCAGCCCGGTACCACCAATTCCGGCACCACGCACCAAGCCTCCTGTGCGTCTCCAGAGTCCTGTGCATCCTGTTGCTGCTCCCCGCACTAGCCCTGAGATGCGTGTCCCCAGCCCGGTACCTCCAGTTCCGGCACCACGCACTAGGCCTAATGTGC
This sequence comes from Salvelinus namaycush, assembly GCF_016432855.1. Lineage (NCBI taxonomy): Eukaryota > Metazoa > Chordata > Actinopteri > Salmoniformes > Salmonidae > Salvelinus > Salvelinus namaycush. The sequence goes on from NC_052315.1 coordinate 8,775,732, forward strand.
GTCCCCAGGGTCCAGTATGCCCTGTTCCTTCTCCCCGCACTAGCCTGAAGGTGCGTGTCCTTAGCCCGGTGCCTCCAGTTCCGGCACCACGCACCAGGCCTACAGTGCGCCTCATCCGGCCAGAGCCATCCGTCTGCCCAGTGCCATCTGAGCCATCCGTCTCCCCAGCGCCATCTGAGCCATCCGTCTCCCCAGCGCCATCTGAGCCATCCGTCTCCCCAGCGCCATCTGAGCCATCCGTCTCCCCAGCGCCATCTGAGCCATCCGTCTCCCCAGCGCCATCTGAGCCATCCGTCTCCCCAGCGCCATCTGAGCCATCCGTCTGTCCCGAGCCATTAGAGCCGCCCGTCTGTCCCGAGCCGTTAGAACCGTTAGTCAGTCAGGAGCCGCTAGAGCCATTCGTCAGTCAGGATCTGCCAGAGCCGCCAACCAGACAGGATCTGCCAGAGCCGCCAACCAGACAGGATCTGCCAGAGCCGCCAACCAGACAGGATCTGCCAGAGCCGCCAACCAGCCATGAGCGTCCAGAGCCGTCAGCCAGCCATGAGCAGCCAGATCCGTCAGCCAGCCATGAGCAGCCAGATCCGTCAGCCAGCCATGAGCAGCCAGATCCGTCAGCCAGCCATGAGCAGCCAGATCCGTCAGCCAGCCATGAGCAGCCAGATCCGTCAGCCAGCCATGAGCAGCCAGATCCGTCAGCCAGCCATGAGCAGCCAGATCCGTCAGCCAGCCATGAGCAGCCAGATCCGTCAGCCAGCCATGAGCAGCTAGATCCGTCAGCCAGCCATGAGCCGTCCAGCCAGGATCCGCCAGAGCCGTCATCCAGCCAGGATCCGTTCCTCAGTCCGGAGCTGCCGTCCCTCAGTCCGGAGCTGCCCCTTATCCTGGTGCTGCCCCTTATCCTGGTGCTGCCCCTTATCCTGGTGCTGCCCCTTATCCTGGTGCTGCCCCTTATCCTGGTGCTGCCCCTTAGTCCGGTGCTGCCCCTTAGTCCGGTGCTGCCCCTTAGTCCGGTGCTGCCCCTTAGTCCGGTGCTGCCCCTTAGTCCGGTGCTGCCCCTTAATCCAGTGGGGTTAATGTGGAGGGTGGCCATTTGGAGGAGGCTACGAAAGCGGGTAGTGACTATGGTGGGGTGGGGACCACGACCAGTGCCAGAGCCGCCACCGTGGACAGACGCCCACCCAGACCCTCCCCTAGACTTTATGCTGGTGCGCCCGGAGTTCGCACCTTAAGGGGGGGGGGGTTATATCACGCCCTGGCCTTAGTATTCTTTGTTTTCTTTATTATTTTAGTTAGGTCAGGGTGTGACATGGGGAATGTTTGTGTTTTGTCATTTTGGGTGGTTATATGGTAAAGGGGGTGTTGGGTGTAGTGTATGAGTTTGTGTTGAGTGAATGTTTCTAGGTATGTCTATGGTTGAGTGAATGTGTCTAGGTATGTCTATGGTTGCCTGAGTGGTTCTCAATCAGAGACAGATGTCTTTCATTTGTCTCTGATTGGGAGCCATATTTAAGGCAGCCATGGGCATCATGCATTTGTGGGTAATTGTCTATGTCTAAGTGTTTAGTGTCAGCACTTATGTTTGTATAGCTTCACGGTCGTCTGTTTTGTTGTTTTGTATAGTGTTCGTTTCGTTTTCGTCTTCTTCCTTAAATAAAGATGTACTTTCCACACGCTGCATTTTGGTCCTCACTCTCTCCCATTGACGATCATGACATGTACTAGCTTATTACTTGCCACACATTCTAAAACAGACTGCAGCTCTTTGTTAAGTGTTGCAGTCATTTCACTTGCTGTGGTAGCTGATGTGTATAATGTTGAGTCATCAGAATGCATAGACAAATAATCTTTACTCAATGCCAGTGGCAGGTCATTCGTAACAATTAAATAAAGTAAGGGGCCTAGACAACTGCCTTGGGGAATGCCCAACTCTAACTGAATTATGTTGGAAAGGCTTCCGTTAAAAAGAGCAAAGTTGGGTTGCTGATGCTGGGTTATTGATGCTGGGTTATTGAGGCTGGGCTATCAAGGCTGAGCTTTCGAGATTGGGTTATCGAGGCTTGTTATTGAGGCTGGGTTATTGAGGCTGGGTTATCAAGGCTGGGTTATCAAGTTTGGGTTATCGAGGCTGGGTTATCGAGGCTGGGTTATCGAGGCTGGGTTATCGAGGCTGGGTTATCGAGGCTGGGTTATCGAGGATGGGTTATTGAGGATGGGTTATTGAGGCTGTGTTATTGAGATAATACCCAGCTGGTCAGATCAGAAGACTGGAGGCATAGTTTAGCAGAGGTGTGGCTTTCAGATAGTTTATTTTAGCCACCTATGAAAGTAAATGTCATTCTTGTTCATATGTTCTGTTGTATAGTTCTATTAAGGTTGAACATTACATTTTTGTAGCTTCAAAACGAGGCTTATAGAAGTGTATGAGTTCCCTAAAAGCCTATGCTTTAGAAAAATTTGAATAATGTAATAAATAATTAATATTCTAGAAGAATGTGTAAAATGCAAATGTTTATAAAGAAAGATGACATTTGCAGAATGTAAACTTGTAGATAATATGCTGAATCTACCCACAACCAAAACTGATTTGTGAAGGTCCTGGAGGCAAAAGGCAAAACTGGAGAAACAGGACAAGGTCTCTGCACACTTTTGGTCAGATGCAATTTATTATATTTTTTAATTATAGCTGAGCTTTCAGTCAGTGGAACTTGTATATCAAATATATCTGCTCTGATGAAGGTCTACTGACCGAAACCTCAGCTATAATTTTGTGCATTTGACTAGAAGGAGAGTCTTTTTCTTATTTCTACAGAATGTAAACTTAACATGATGAACAGGAATGACATTTATTCTCACGGGTGGCTAATAAGATGTATCTGAAAGCCATGCCCCTGACAAGCCACGCCTCCTGAAAATAACCTAAGGATTGCATAAAAAAAAAATCCAAGATGGCGTTGCAGTAGGACGTGTGTATTTGTCTTTGTCTTGATCCCGTGTCTTATCCCGTGTAAATAGCCAGTCTTTTTTGTATATATCTTAATCTCACTTTCTATCTACGAACTAAATATACTTTCCTGCAACCCGCCTCACCCAATGTGGTACTGATCTGCTATTTTTATTCCTTATAACTGGAACTTCCATCAGGAGCTAGCCAGCTAACTAGCTACTAGTATTTGTTAACCACGGCTAGTGATCTTCACCTTTTTCCCGGTCATCAGCCAGCCTTAGCTCGGACAACACCTGTCAGTCTGAGTAGCGCGATATCAACCCAGAGCATATCGGACTGCTTCTCTCTACCATGTCACCGGATTCCTGCCTCTCTGGATCATTACACCGGATCATCGCAGCCTGCTAGGCGCAAACGAGTGGCTACTGTTAGCTAACGCCTCTGTCCCGAAGCAAGCACCAGCTAGCCTTGAGCTATCCTTGAGCTAGGCCCATATACCAGCTAATTCTAGGGCTACAATACCTCCTTTGCCAATTGGCCTGGACACTTTATTGTTGACACGGAGCCCCGCCGATCCATCACGCCTGGACTGCCAACGTGATCGCCCTGATGTGGTCTCAACAGGCTATTCTGTTACGATGTCACCAAAGAACCATCTACTATCCCCGGCCCCCCAGCTTTTCTGAAAGCTGTGTCCCCTGCTCGCCTAGCATAGTAGTGACTACTGAACGGCACCCTGACTCACCTATTGCTGCTCTTTTGACCCTATGATCACTCGGCTACACAGCTAATGCCCCCTGGACTGTTTCAATAACACGGTACCTCATTTTGTTTACCTGTCGGCCCCAGCCTCGAACTCAGGTCCTGTATGTACCTAACTGACCCGCTCTGCCCATTCATCGCCATTTATCCATTGTTGTCTTAGCTCTCCTGATCAACACCTGTGATTGCGTTATGCCACTCTCTAATGTCAATATGCCTTGTCTACTGCTGTCTTGTCTAGTTCTTTTTGTTTTATTTCACTGTAGAGCCCTCAGTCCCGCTCAAAATGCCTAATATAGCTCTTTTGTCCTACTCCACACACATGCAGAGACCTCACCAGACTTAACTGGTGCCTCCAGAGACGAAACCTCTCTCATTGTCACTCAACGCCTAGGTTTACTTCCACTGTACTCACATCCTACCATACCCTTGTCTGTACATTGAATCTATTCTACCACGCCCAGAAATCTGCTCCTTTAATTCTCTGTCCCCAACGCACTAGACGACCAGTTCTTATAGCCTTTAGACGTACCCTTATCCTACTCCTCCTCTGTTCCTATGGTGATGTAGAGGTTAACCCAGGCCTTGTAGCCCCCAGTTCCACTCCTGTTCCCCAGACGCTATCATTTGTTGACTTCTGTAACCGTAAAAGCCTTGGTTTCATGCATGTCAACATCAGAAGCCTCCTCCGTAAGTTTGTTTTTTTCACTGTTTTAGCACACTCCGCTAACCCTGACGTCCTAGCCGTGACTGAATCCTGGCTTAGGAAGACCACCAAAATTTTTGAAATTTCCATCCCCAACTACAACATTTTCCGCCAAGATAGAACTGCCAAAGGGGATGGAGTTGCAATCTACTGCAGAGATAGCCTGCAGAGTTCTGTCATACTATCCAGGTCTGTGCCCAAAATGTTCGAGCTTCCACTTTTAAAAATCCACCTTTCCAGAAATAAGTCTCTCACTATTGCCGCTTGCTATAGACCCCTTCAGCCCCCAGCTGTGCCCTGGACACCATATGTGAATTAACTTTCCCCATTTATCTTCAGAGTTTGTACTGTTAGGTGACCTAAACTGGGATATGCTTAAAACTTCTTGTCAATAGGGGGGCGCTATTTTCACTTTGGAACGGCCTCGTACTCTATTCTAGATCATACAATATGCATATTATTATTACTATTGGATAGAAAACACTCTCAAGTTTCTAAAACTGTTTGAATTATATCTGTGAGTAAAACAGAACTCATTTGGCAGCAAACTTCCAGACAGGAAGTGAAAATTCTGAAAATGGGGCTCTGTTTCAGGGCCTGCCTATTCAATTGCCTTATATTTATCGATATGCATGCACTTCATACGCCTTCCACTAGATGTCAACAGGCAGTGGAAGGTGGAATGGGGTGTCTAGCTTGATCTGAGGTCGAACAAGAGCTTTTGGAGTGGCAGGTCAGGAATTTCCTTTGTCTACCAAGGCGCGAGGCGGAGCTCGACATTAGCTTCTGAAAAGCTTTCGGTTTACACGGCGAATATCTCCGGCACTGATTTTATTTGATACATGTGATAATAACATCGTAAAGTAGTTTTTTTCAACCCAGTTTTATCAGTTTATTCAACGTTTATTGGGACTTTTGGAGTTTTCCATTCTTTGCGTCAAGAGAGGGTGGGAACGTTATCAACCTTGGCTAGCATTGTGGCGCGAATTCGACAGAAGAAAAGGACATTCTAAAACCAAACAACGATTTATTCTGGACCAAGGACTCCTTGTACAAGATTCTGATGGAAGCTCAGCAAAAGTAAGAACAATTTATGATGTTATTTCGTATTTCTGTGTAAATTGTTGAGTCCTATTCTCCGCCGTTTTGGTGAGTGCTGTCTCACAATAACGCAAGCTGTACGTTATGGTAAAGTTATTTTTAAAAATCTAACACGGCGGTTGCATTAAGAACCAGTGTATCTTTCATTTGCCATACAACAAGTATTTTTATGTAAAGTTTATGATGAGTTCTTTGGTCAGATTAGGTGAGTGTCCAAAATAGCTCCTGACAGTCTGGGGAAATGTTGCTACATATTCACAATGTATAACCACGGTTTGCAGCTCTAAATATGCACATTTTCGAACAAAACATAAGTGTATTGTATAACCTGATGTTATAAGACTGTCATCTGATGAATTTGTTCAAGGTTAGTGATTCATTTTATATCTTTTGCTGGTTTTTGCGATAGCTACCTTTTGCGGTGAATAAATGCATTTGTGTGTTTGGCTATTGTGGTAAGCTAATATAATTCTATATTGTGTTTTCGCTGTAAAACACTTCAAAAATCGGAAATATTGGCTGGATTCACAAGATGTTTATCTTTCATTTGCTGTACACCATGTATTTTTCATAAATGTTTTATGATGAGTATTTATGTATTTCACGTTGCTCTCTGTAATTATTCTGGCTGCTTCGGTGCTATTTGTGATGGTAGCTGCAATGTAAAACTATGATTTATACCTCAAATAAATCATCCGGGATGGGTATCACTGAAAGGTTAACACCCCGGCCGTCCTACAATCTAAGCTAGATGCCCTCAATCTCACCTTAAATTATCATGGAACCTACCAGGTACAACCCTAAATCCATAAACACAGGCACCCTCATAGATATCATCCTGACCGACCTTCCCTCTAAATACACCTCTGCTGTCTTCAACCAGGATCTTAGCGACCACTGCCTCATTGCCTGCGTCCGTAATGGGTCCGCGGTCAAATGACCATCCCGCATCACTGTCAAACGCTCCCTAAAACACTTCAGCAAGCAGGCCTTTCTAATCGACCTGGCCCGGGTATCCTGGAAGGATATTGACCTCATTCCGTCAGTAGAGGTTACCTGGTTATTCTTTAAAAGTGCTTTCCTCACCATCTTAAATAAGCAAGCCCCATTCAAAAAAAAATTGAACTAAGAACAGATATAGCCCTTGTTTCACTTCAGAATTGACTGCCCTTGACCAGCACAAAAACATCCTGTGGCGTACTGCATTAGCATTGAATAGCCCCCACGATATGCAACTTTTCAGGGAAGTTAGGAACCAATATACACAGGCAGTTGGAAAGCAAAGGCTAGCTTTTTCAAACAGAAATTTGCATCCTGTAGCACAAACTCCAAAAAGTTCTGGAACACTGTAAATTCCATTGAGAATAAGAGCACCTCATCCCAGCTGCCCACTGCACTGAGGCTAGGAAACACTGTCATCACCGATAAATTTACAATAATAGAGAATTTCAATAAGCATTTTTCTACGGCTGGCCATGCTTTCCACCTGGCTACCCCTACCACGGTCAACAGCTCTGCACCCCCCACAGCAACTTACCCAAGCCTCCCCCATTTCTCCTTCACCCAAATCCAGATAGCTGATGTTCTGAAAGAGCTGCAAAATCTGGAACCCTACAAATCACCTGGGCTAGACAATCTGGACCCTCTCTTTCTTAAATTATCCACTGCAATTGTTGCAACCCCTATTACTAGCCGGTTCAACCTCTCTTTCGTATCGTCTGAGATCCCTAAATATTGGAAAGCTGCCACGGTCATCCCCCTCTTCAAAGGGGGAGACACTCTAGACCCAAACTGTTACAGACCTATATCTATCCTACCCTGCCTTTCTAAAGTCTTCAAAAGCCAAGTTAACAAACAGATCACCAACCATTTCGAATCCTACCGTACCTTCCCCGCTATGCAATCTGGTTTCTGAGCTGGTCATGGGTGCACCTCAGCCACGCTCAAGGTCTTAAACGATATCATAACAGCCATCGATTAAAGACAATACTGTGCAGCCGTCTTCATCGACCTAGCCAAGGCTTTCGACTCTGTCAATTACTGTATTCTTATCGGCAGACTCAACAGCCTTGGTTTCTCAAATGACTGCCTCGCCTGGTTCACCAACTACTTCTCAGATAGAGTTCTGTGTGTCAAATTGGAGGGCCTGTTGTCTGGACCTCTGGCAGTCTCTATGGGGGTGCCACAGGGTTCAATTCTCAGGCCTACTCTCTTCTCTGTATACATCAATGATGTCGCTCTTGCTGCTGGTGATTGTCTGATCCACCTCTAAGCAGACGACACTATTCTGTATACTTCTGGCCCCTCTTTGGACACTGTGTTAACAAACCTCCAGACGAGCTTCAATGCCATACAACACTCCTTCCATGGCCTCCAACTGCTCTTAAATGTAAGTAAAACTAAATGCATGCTCTTCAACCGATCGCTGCCCGCACCTGCCCGCCCGTCCAGCATCACTACTCTGGATGGTTCTGACAGAATATGTGCACAACTATAAATAGCTAGGTGTCTGGTTAGACTGTAAACTCTCCTTCCAGGCTCACGTTAAGCATCTCCAAGCCAAAATTAAATCTAGAATCGGCTTCCTATTTCGCAACAAAGCATCCTTCACTCATGCTGACAAATATACCCTCGTAAAACTGACTATCCTACCAATCCTTGACTTCGGCGATGTCATTTACAATATAGCCTCCAACACTCTACTCAGCAAATTGGATGTAGTCTATCACAGTGCCATCCATTTTGTCACCAAAGCCCCATATACTACCCACCACTGCGACCTGTATGCTCTCGTTGGCTGGCCCTCGCTTCATATTCATGCCAAACCCACTGGCTCTAGGTCATCTATAAGTCTTTGCTAGGAAAAGCCCCGCCTTCTCTCAGCTCACTGGTCACCATAGCAGCACCCACCTGTAGCACGCGCTCCAGCAGGTATATTTCACTGGTCATCCCCAAAGCCAACTCCTCCTTTGGCCGGCTTTACTTCCAGTTCTTTGCTGCCAATGACTGGAATGAATTGCAAAAATCACTGAAACTGGAATCTTATATCTCCCTCACTAACTTTAAGCATCAGCTGTCAGAGCAGCTTACCGATCATTGCACCTGTACACAGCCCATCTGTAAATAGCCTACTCAACTACCTCATCCCCATATTGTTATTTATTTTTTGCTCTTTTGCACCCCAGTATCTCTACTTGCACATTCATCTTCTGCACATCTATCACTCCAGTGTTTAATTGCTGAATTGTAATTATTTCGCAACTATTGCCTATTTATTGCCTTACCTCCCTAAAATTACTACATTTGCACACACTGTATATAGACTTTTCTATTGTGTTATTGACTGTACGTTTGTTTATCCCATGTGTAACTTTGTGTTGTTTGTGTCGCACTGCTTTGCTTTATCTAGGCCAGGTCGCAGTTGTAAATGAGAACTTGTTCTCAACTGGCCTAACTGGTTAATTAAATATATATATATATTTTTAAAGACCCAGCTGCTAAGTCAACCCAACATGAAAGTAAAAAATACCCAATTTGATGGTAAAATTAACCCATGTTTGGGTAATCCCAACAACCCAACATGTTGGGTTATTGATTCAACTCAACTGGCTTGGTCTTTCTGTTCAATAACCTCCTACGATGGTCCACAGTTCGGAACCTCCTACGACGGTCCACAGTCCGGAACCTCCTACGACGGTCCACAGTCCGGAACCTCCTACGACGGTCCACAGTCCGGAACCTGCTGCGATGGTCCACAGTTCGGAACCTCCTACGACGGTCCACAGTCCGGAACCTCCTACGACGGTCCACAGTCCGGAACCTCCTACGACGGTCCACAGTCCGGAACCTCCTACGATGGTCCACAGTCGGACACCTGCTGCGATGAGCCACAGTCCGGAACCTCCTGCGACGGGCCACAGTCCGGAACCTCCGGCGACGGTCCACGGTCCGGAACCTCCTGCTACGGTCCACGGTCCGGAACCTCCAGCGGCGGTCCACGTTTCGGAACCTCCAGCGACGGTCCAAGGTCCGGAACCTCCAGCGACGGTCCATGGTCCGGAATCTCCTTCGACGGTCCACGGTCCGGAACCACCTAAGACGATCCACGGTCCGGAACCCCCTGCAACGGTCCACGGTCCGGAACCTCCTGCGACGGTCCACGGTCCAGAACTTCCTGCGACGGTCCACGGTCCGGAACCTCCTGCGACGGTCCACGGTCCGGAACCTTCAGCGACGGTCCACGGTCCGGAACCTCCAGCGAGGGTCAACGGTCCGGAGCTTCCAGGCAAGGCGTCCAGTCCAGCTCCAGGGCAGGAGCCTTCCTCTGCGCCGGTGTCCAGTCCAGGCACGGCGTCCAGTCCCGCTCCATGGCAGGAGTCTTCCTCTGCGCCGGTGCCCAGTCCAGGCACGGCGTCCAGTCCCGCTCCAAGGCCGGAGCCTTCCTCTGCGCCGATGTCCAGTCCAGGCACGGCGTCCAGTCCCGCTCCATGGCAGGAGCCTTCCTCTGCGCCGATGTCCAGTCCAGGCACGGCGTCCAGTCCCGCTCCAGGGCAGGAGCCTCCCTCTGCGCCGGTGCCCAGTCCAGGCACAGTGTCCAGTCCAGCTCCAAGGCCAGAGCCTTCCTCTGCGCCGGTGCCCAGTCAAGGCACAGTGTCCAGTCCCGCTCCATGGCAGGAGCCTTCCTCTGCGCCGGTGCCCAGTCCAGGCACGGCGTCCAGTCCCAGCTTTTTATCGTTGTCTCTGATTGGGGATCATATTTAGGCAGCCATTTCCCCACTGTTTTAATTTTTTGGGATCTTGTTTTGAGTTAGTGCATGTAGCACCTCTTATGTTACAGTTCGTTGTTTGTTTCCTTTTGTAAGTTTCACATAAATAAAGATGTGGAACTCAGAGCACGCTGGGCCTTGGTCCGTCTCTACACACAACCGTGACTCATCGGGGCCAGGCCGTTAAAGAAGCCTAATCCGGGTTATTTGCTTTCCCATGCTTGTGGCAGGGGGCTGGCTGCCACATCTCTCTCTCTCTCTCTCTCTCTCTCTCTCTCTCTCTCTCTCTCTCTCTCTCTCTCTCTCTCTCTCACTCACTCACTCACTCACTCACTCACTCACTCACTCACTCACTCACTCACTCACTCACTCACTCACTCACTCACTCACTCACTCACTCACTCACTCACTCACTCTCTCACTCATGTGGTTCAAGTAAACAGGAACTCGTTTTGGACACAACACAGGTGTTGTCTGTCAGTGTGCCCACCTCTCCCCTAGTGCCCAGGCCACCCTGTGGCCACAACAATAGCCCACCAGAGGGGTTTCTCCGCTGGCCCATTCAAGCGTCGGCCGCCGCGTTTGAAGTCCGAGACGCCTATGCTAATCAGCTAGCGATGGACAACTAGCGAGACAAGCAAGCTAGAGTTTTCTCACCAAAATCTCCAGTCACAAAAACAGACTCTTGTCTCCCACCACAACCAAAAGATGGTCCTGTGACATTCGTCGTTGCTTGTCCCTTGTTTCTTTGATCTTTTTCTAACCCAGAAGCCTTTAGAAGTGGCATTTTCCCTCGTTTTTTTGTCCACAGTTGGTAAACAAGTTATTGAGGAGATGGAGGGTGGGTGAGGGGGAGAAAAGAGGCATGGCGACATGACAACCACACCATTCCTCAGTCAGAATGTTTGCAAGTCATGTTACCTTTCAGCGTGACTGTTATGACTTGTGCGACCTATCCTACAACACTTACAGGGATTCGAATGCTGATCGAGGGAGAGGGATCCGTCCAATGCCATAACAACAAATGAATAGACTGAGAGAGAAAAAAATTCACGTTAATATACATCTAATCAAGTGCCAAAGGATAAGTGTTGGTGTTATGTAATGATGCATACAAAAAAGTTTAACAATTTACGTTACACAGGCATTACACACACACACACACACACACACACACACACACACACACACACACACACACACACACACACACACACACACACACACACACACACACACACACACACACACACACACACACACACACACACACACACACACACACACACACACAAACTAGGAGAACACATAATTACCTTAATTACCTTTAGGTGGCCAGTCCTCTTCTGGCTGTGCCGGGTGGAGATTATAACAGAACATGGCCAAGATGTTCAAATGTTCATAAATGACCAGCATGGTCAAATAATAATAATCACAGTAGTTGTCGAGGTTGCAGCACCTCAGGAGTAAATGTCAGTTGGCTTTTCATAGCCGATCATTAAGAGTATCTCTACCGCTCCTGCGGTCTCTAGAGAGTTGAAAACAGCAGGTCTGGGACAGGTAGCACGTCCGGTGAACAGTTCAGGGTTCCATAGCCGCAGGCAGAACAGTTGAAACTGGAGCAGCAGCACGGCCAGGTGGACTGGGGACAGCAAGGAGTCATCATGTCAGGTCGTCCTGAGGCATGGTCCTAGGGCTCAGGTCCTCCGAGAGAGAGAAAGAAAGAGAGAAAGAGAGAATTAGAGAGAGCATACTTAAATTCACACAGGACACCGGATAAGACAGAAGTACTCCAGATATAACAAACTGACCCTAGCCCCCCGACACATAAACTAATGCAGCATAAATGCTGCTTTGTGAATATGGGCCCAGACCTAGATTATTGGACAAACAGTACAGTGCATTCCCCAGATCAATCTGTCAGTGTGCCTGGTAGTGATCCTATGTCAAATGTTATTATGGTATAGTTCACTGGTATTCCCTCCAGGTTTCTCAGTACTGTAACTCTGTTTTGTCTGGTTCGCAGGTTTTTAAGGCTTTGGTTGATAACCACAGCGGACACGAACCTCTCACACAGCAAATTTTCAATGTCGAGATAAAAAGTGTTGTTAATTTAATGTCTGAGTGTTGATTCTAGTGGGGTTAACACCAGTGGGTTAACACCAGGGTTTAACACCAGTAGGAATGAAATTGACACCACCTGCAGTGAATAAATGAGGTGTTATTTGAATCACAGTAGAATCAACACTGTATGGCGTTGTTACTCAACTGTGTTGAGGTCATTTCTGTTAACTCTGAGTGAAAAAGACATGGGGGGGGCCTCATCATATTTCCCAGCATTCTTTGTTGCAGGTTGCTTTAAAGAATATTTTGTTTTTATATCTATGTTTCTGCATGCAAATTGATTGATTGATTAATTGATCTTATACTACACAAAAATAAATAACATATATTTTTCTAAACTAATCAAATCTGTAAGTGGTTGGAGTTATTTCAAACATTATTGACATGGTTGTTCTAGTTTAGATGGTTTTGGTACCTTAGCAGACATTATAACTGCAGTTGCTGGTGATTAAAAGTTCCAATTGTTGGCTATCCTAACTTTGGCTGGATTCCAATAGGAATTATATAACACTTTGCAAGCCAGCATAATGTGACTTTCCTATGTGGCCTGCAAACCAGGAGTTTCAGATCACTTTGTTAGGCTAAAACTGTTGACGTATGGTATTGTCCAAAAAAAGTAATGTATTGTCATAAATAATACAATTTTAACCATATGGGACAGACACAAATAGGTGTGAGAGTGTGGATATCCGCTCCTGACCTCCAGTGTCAGAGTGAGATCAGTTAAGAGGCTTGTGAAACTCTTGCTCACAACACCAACGCCGAGCGTTATCTACGAGCTGCCCTCGCGTGGCTGTTTTTAGTATGTGTGTTTGTGTGTGTGTGGCTTTGAACCTGGCATTTTAAAATGTGTTTATTTCACCTTTATTTAACCAGGCAAGTTAATTAAGAACACATTCTTATTTACAATGACGGCCTGGCAAGAGGCAAAAGGCCTCCTGTAGGGGGGTGGGGGCGGGGATAAAAAAATTAAAAAAAACAATGTAAAACAGACAACACAGACAGAAGACACTGACAACAGCACAAATACAACAGCAAACAAGCAGTGGATGTGTGTGTGTGTGTGTGTGTGTGTGTGTGTGTGTGTGTGTGTGTGTGTGTGTGTGTGTGTGTGTGTGTGTGTGTGTGCGTGCGTGCGTGCGTGCGTGCGTGCGTGCGTGCGTGCGTGCGTGCGTGCGTGCGTGCGTGCGTGCGTGCGTGCGTGCGTGCAGGCGTATGGTGTGTGTAGTAAAAGGCAAAGCAAACTAGTGACATCGAGTGACAAATACATGTCTCAATAACCTGCTACATGTCCGCTACATGTCTCAATAACCTGGTCATCTATTTGTCCTTTTGAACTCCTCCAGGGACACCAGGTCCTGAAGTTAGGTTGGCTTGGAGGGAATTCCAAGACCAGGGGGCTGAGTAATGAAAGAACCCTTTTCCATGCCTGTGACTGTTAGCAACAAAAAAAAACAGATTGAAATCTGAGCTTGTATGTGTTTTCCTTTCGAGCTAGAAGAGAGGCTATTTAAAATGTAGTTTTCCAAAAATGGCCTCCTAAATCACAATGTTCCATTGTTTGAGCCTGCGTGTTGCTAGTGATACACGACGGCACTGTAGAGATCACCATGGTGAGTTAGACATCTCTGACTGGTGACAAAACAAAAGGCTGCATGATACACAGAGTCAATAGTCTTCAGTGTAGAGCTTAAAGCACATAAATAGTATCACCACAGTCCAACACGGAGAGAAAAGTACAATGAATCAACTACTTTCTGGCAGCAAAGTAAAAACAAGCTTTGTGCTGGTAATAAAACCCATTACGCAGCTTGAGTTTCCTGACAAGCTTCTCTACATGGGTGGTGAAGCTCAATTTCTCATCCACTCAAACTCCCAGATATATGTATGTATCGACATGGGCTACAGAACGTCCTTCCAAGGTGGTAATTACATGGTTTACAGAATGTTTAGTATTGGAAAATACCCTGCATATTGTTTCAGAGGAATTCAGAACAAGCATGACAGTGGGGGCCAGGTGGTTGCATGACAGAGGAAGCCCATTATCAACAGAGGCTAGAAACAAAATCCACATCCCTTTAGGCACTGTAGGACGTATCAAACAAATGCAATTCCATACATATCTCAGTGAACACTGTCTCAAATTCAGTCCCAAATGTAAGAACTTTTGAAAGTTTTACATTATACCTCAATCCCTAGTGGTGGAAAAAGCACCCAATTGTCATATTTGAATAATAGTAAAGATACCTTAATAGAAAAGGACTCAAATAAAGTGAAAGTTACTCACTAAAATACTACTTCAGTAAAAGTCTAAAACTATTTGGTTTTAAATATACTTAAGTATCAAAAGTAAAAGCAAAAGTATAAATCATTTCACATTCCTTGTATAAAACAAACCAGACGGCACCATCTTTCAAAATATATATATAATTTACGGATAGCCAGGGGCACACTCCAACACTCAGACATAATTTACAAACTAAGGATTTGTTTTTAGGGAGTCCACCAGATCAGAGGTAGTTTTCCTGTCCAGCTAAGCATTTGAAATGTAATGAGTACTTTTGGGTGTCTGGGAAAATGTATGGAGTAAAAAGTATATATATATATTTTTTTTAGAAATGTAGTAAAGTAAAAGTAAAAGTCGTCAAACATATAAATAGGAATGTTAAGTACATATACCCAGAAAAACTACTTAAGTAGTACTTACATTTTTTTTTTTACTTAAGTACTTTACACCACAGTCAATCCCCCAGAAATGATTTGCTCCCAAAGCAGGGGTTTCATTTTTAGTAGTTTATTTTAGGTTTGGGGTTTTTGGTTCCCCTGAACTTCAATGTGTCACAATAGAGTCACATTGCATCATGCCAGAGCTCCAAACCGCTCCAAGCAGCCTGCTCTGAAACAGAGACATGAAATTATCCATTATCCCACCTTCCTCTCACGCCGTCCACGCAAACCAGTCAAAGCCTGGCCTGGCTGCTGCGGACCGCGGGCTAATCTTCTTTCCCCCTGCAGCCAGTGGCAGGAAATGGTGCTGAGCCAGAGCAGTGCTGGCCACTGAGATAGGGCCTCGCTGTGACGAGCCACTAAAGCCACCATACATGCAATCTTTGTCAGTGTGCGTGTGTGGGAGACGTTGTGTGTGTGTGAGAGAGAGACACAGAGAGAGAGAGAGGAGAGAAGAGAAGAGAAGAGAAGGGGGAGACCGTACAAGAGAATGAGAGACAGTGTGAGTGAGAGAGAGACTGTGTGTATATTCTGTGTCCGTATGTGGGTGAGACAGTGTGAATGCCTGTGTGTGTATGATGGTGTGAGTGTGTGTGAGTCCAGCTCACAAAGAGCCATTCCTACCTCACACAGCCATGTAACTTTACCTTTGTGCGACTGTACACTCCCACTCCCACCACTCACTGCTGGGGCGGCAGGTAGCCTAGTGGTTAGAGTGTTGGACTAGTAACCGAAAGGTTGCAAGATTGAATCCCCAAGCCGACAAGGTAAAAATCTGGTGTTCTGCCCCTGAAAAAGGCAGCTAACCCACTGTTCCTAGGCTGTCATTGAAAATAAGAATTTGTTCTTAATTGACTTGCTAAGGTAAATAAAATAAATCATCCCCTGTTTGCATCATATATTGTGACAAATGTGGAGGAGGGGTGGCGGTTATTGTTGTGGGGCCAACATAGCGAGCTTGCCATGTGTCACTGCTTGTAAAACCAGTTTTGTTTTGCATTGGCTTGAATGTGACTAAACAAGGAGCTCAAAAGTAACTAGCTAGACTGGGGGAGGGTTGGATACCTCTATATAGTCTCAGTCGTGTGTGGTCTGATGGAGTCGGGTTGTAACCATTCATTTCATGTCTACAGAGGAGAGGAGAGGGGCATTGACTAGTGGCTAGGTGAGAGTAGACTACACTGTTAAAAATAAGTGCTTTGTAACACCATAACTTGTGGCAACTGAGCTGCCACCAACGCAAAGGAGATGAAACCTTAACTTTGCTGAATTATTGAAAGACATTATCTTGACACGGGTGCAACATTGGTTTTAGAAGTGGGGGGAGGGTATAACTTTTTGGGGGCATTTAAAGGTAATTTCCTTAATTTCTACACAATCTAATATGGCCCATGGCCCTTCTAGCCGTCTCTATTTATAACAACAAAAAGTAAGCAAAAATGCCCACAGTCATCAAGCTAGGTAAGAGATCATTATTAAATATGTTTAAGTGATTGATGAGACTGAACTAGATCAATGATAATTCAATAATCAATATTGTGCTGCACCTTTAACCAATAGCCTAACAAATGAACAACTCTTACAAATAAAGTACAAAGACTTTGATTTACTTTACACATTTCAGGCAGACCGCCCAGCCAGCCCGAGCCGCCTGCACGCACGACCCCCACCAGTCTTGTCAATAACTCAACTCTCTCCCGAACACAATTTCCTTCCCAACTATTTTTTGTTGTTTTATGTCTCAAGGGAAAGGTTTGGAAAACAAAAGTTTAATAAAAACATACATACACCTACACATTAACACAAAGAAACAGTCAGCTCACCACACCCTCCTTGTGGCTCAGTTGGTATCAAATCAAATCAAGTTTATTTTATATAGCCCTTCGTACATCAGCTAATATCTCGAAGTGCTGTACAGAAACCCAGCCTAAAACCCCAAACAGCAAGCAATGCAGGTGTAGAAGCACGGTGGCTAGGAAAAACTCCCTAGAAAGGCCAAAACCTAGGAAGAAACCTAGAGAGGAACCAGGCTATGAGGGTTGGCCAGTCCTCTTCTGGCTGTGCCGGGTGGAGATTATAACAGAACATGGCCAAGATGTTCAAACTGTTCATAAGTGACAAGCATGGTCAAATAATAATCAGGAATAAATGTCAGTTGGCTTTTCATAGCCGATCATTAAGAGTTGAAAGCAGCAGGTCTGGGACAGGTAGGGGTTCCATAACCGCAGGCAGAACAGTTGAAACTGGAACAGCAGCAAGGCCAGGTAGACTGGGGACAGCAAGGAGTCATCATGCCCGGTAGTCCTGACGTATGGTCCTAGGGCTCAGGTTCTCCGAGAGAGAGAAAGAAAGAGAGAAGGAGAGAATTAGAGAGAGCATACTTAAATTCACACAGGACACTGGATAAGACAGGAGAAGTACTCCAGATATAACCAACTGACCCTAGCCCCCCGACACATAAACTACTGCAGCATAAATACTGGAGGCTGAGACAGGAGGGGTCAGGAGACACTGTGGCCCCATCCGATGATACCCCCGGACAGGGCCAAACAGGAAGGATATAACCCCACCCACTTTGCCAAAGCACAGCCCCCGCACCACTAGAGGGATATCTTCAACCATCAACTTACAATCCTGAGACAAGGCCGAGTATAGCCCACAAAGATCTCCACCACAGCACAAACCAAGGGGGGGCGCCAACCCAGACAGGAAGATCACGTCAGTAACTCAACCCACTCAAGTGACGCACCCCTCCTAGGGACGGCATGAAAGAGCACCAGTAAGCCAGTGACTCAGCCCCTGTAATAGGGTTAGAGGCAGAGAATCCCAGTGGAGAGAGGGGAACCGGCCAGGCAGAGACAGCAAGGGCGGTTCGTTGCTCCAGAGCCTTTCCGTTCACCTTCACACTCCTGGGCCAGACTACACTCAATCATATGACCTACTGAAGAGATAAGTCTTCAGTAAAGACTTAAAGGTTGAGACCGAGTCTGCGTCTCTCACATGGGTAGGCAGACCGTTCCATAAAAATGGAGATCTATAGGAGAAAGCCCTGCCTCCAGCTGTTTGCTTAGAAATTCTAGGGACAATTAGGAGGCCTGCGTCTTGTGACCGTAGCGTACGTGTAGGTATGTACGGCAGGACCAACTCGGAAAGATAGGTAGGAGCAAGCCCATGTAACGCTTTATAGGTTAACAGTAAAACCTTGAAATCAGCCCTTGCCTTAACAGGAAGCCAGTGTAGGGAAGCTAGCACTGGAGTAATATGATCAAATTTCTTGGTTCTAGTCAGGATTCTAGCAGCCGTATTTAGCACTAACTGAAGTTTATTTAGTGCTTTATCCGGGTAGCCGGAAAGTAGAACATTGCAGTAGTCTAACCTAGAAGTAACAAATGCATGGATTAATTTTTCTGCATCATTTTTGGACAGAAAATTTCAGATTTTTGCAATGTTACGTAGATGGAAAAAAGCTGTCCTTGAAACAGTCTTGATATGTTCGTCAAAAGAGAGATCAGGGTCAAGAGTAACGCCGAGGTCCTTCACAGTTTTATTTGAGACGACTTTACAACCATCAAGATTAATTATCAGATTTAACAGAAGATCTCTTTGTTTCTTGGGACCTAGAACAAGCATCTCTGTTTTGTCCGAGTTTAAAAGTAGAAAGTTTGCAGCCATCCACTTCCTTATGTTTGAAACACAGGCTTCTAGCGAGGGCAATTTTGGGGCTTCACCATGTTTCATTGAAATGTACAGCTGTGTGTCATCCGCATAGCAGTGAAAGTTAACATTATGTTTTCGAATAACATCCCCAAGAGGTAAAATATATAGTGAAAACAATAGTGGTCCTAAAACGGAACCTTGACGAACACCGAAATGTACAGTTGATTTGTCAGAGGACAAACCATTCACAGAGACAAACTGATATCTTTCCGACAGATAAGATCTAAACCAGGCCAGAACTTGTCCGTGTAGGCCAATTTGGGTTTCCAGTCTCTCCAAAAGAATGTGGTGATCGATGGTGTCAAAGGCAGCACTAAGGTCTAGTAGCACGAGGACAGATGCAGAGCCTCGGTCTGACGCCATTAAAAGGTCATTTACCACCTTCACAAGTGCAGTCTCAGTGCTATGATGGGGTCTAAAACCAGACTGAAGCATTTCGTATACATTGTTTGTCTTCAGGAAGGCAGTGAGTTGCTGCGCAACAGCTTTTTCTAAAATTTTTGAGAGGAATGGAAGATTCGATATAGGCCGATAGTTTTTTATATTTTCCGGGTCAAGGTTTGGCTTTTTCAAGAGAGGCTTTATTACTGCCACTTTTAGTGAGTTTGGTACACATCCGGTGGATAGAGAGCCGTTTATTATGTTCAACATAGGAGGGCCAAGCACATGAAGCAGCTCTTTCAGTAGTTTAGTTGGAATAGGATCCAGTATGCAGCTTGAAGGTTTAGAGGCCATGATTATTTTCATCATTGTGTCAAGAGATATAGTACTAAAACACTTAAGTGTCTCTCCCGATCCCAGGCCCTGGCAGAGCTGTGCAGATCCAGGACAGCTAAGCCCTGGAGGAATACGCAGATTTAAAGAGGAGTCCGTAATTTGCTTTCTAATGATCATGATCTTTTCCTCAAAGAAGTTCATGAATTTATTACTGCTGAAGTGAAAGCCATCCTCTCTTGGGGAATGCTGCTTTTTAGTTAGCTTTGCAACAGTATCAAAAATAAATTTTGGATTGTTCTTATTTTCCTCAATTAAGTTGGAAAAGTAGGATGATCGAGCAGCAGTGAGGGCTCTTCGATACTGCACGGTACTGTCTTTCCAAGCTAGTCGGAAGACTTCCAGTTTGGTGTGGCGCCATTTCCGTTCCAATTTTCTGGAAGCTTGCTTCAGAGCTCGGGTATTTTCTGTATACCAGGGAGCTAGTTTCTTATGACAAATGTTTTTAGTTTTTAGGGGTGCAACTGCATCTAGGGTATTGCGCAAGGTTAAATTGAGTTCCTCAGTTAGGTGGTTAACTGATTTTTGTCCTCTGACGTCCTTGGGTAGGCAGAAGGAGTCTGGAAGGGCATCAAGGAATTTTTGTGTTGTCTGAGAATTTATAGCACGACTTTTGATGCTCCTTGGTTGGGGTCTGAGCAGATTATTTGTTGCGATTGCAAACGTAATAAAATGGTGGTCCGATAGTCCAGGATTATTGTCACGTTCCTGACCTGTTTTCTCTTGTTTTGTATGTGTTTATTGGTCAGGGCGTGAGTTTTGGGTGGGCAGTCTATGTTTTCTGTTTCTATGTTGGTTTTGGGTTGCCTGGTATGGCTCTCAATCAGAGGCAGGTGTTTGACGTTTCCTCTGATTGAGAGTCATATTAAGGTAGGTTGTTCTCACTGTTTGTTTGTGGGTGGTTGTCTCCTGTGTCTGTATGTATGTTCGTGCCACACGGGACTGTAGCGTTGGTTTGTAGTCTGTACCTGTTTCGTGCGTTCTTCGTGTATTTGTAGTTCTCATGTTTTAGGTCAGTCTACGTCGTTTTGTTGTTTTGTATTTACCAAGTGTTTTTTCGTGTTCGTCTTCGTCTTTAAATAAATCTATTATGTCATCATACCTCGCTGCACATTGGTCTTCCGATCCCTCTCTCCTCTCCTCGTCCGAGGAGGAGGAGGAATTAGAGTTCCCCTACAGAACCACCCACCAAATTACCAGGATCAAGCAGCGGGGAGAAGGGCAGCGACAGCAACCGCAGAAATCCCAGGATTCATGGACATGGGAGGAGATCCTGGACGGCAAAGGACCCTGGGCTCAGCCAGGGGAATATCGCCGTCCCAAGGCGGAGCTGGAGGCAGCGAAGGCAGAGAGGCGCTGGTATGAGGAGGCAGCGCGGCGACGCGGTTGGGAGCCCGAGAGTCAGACCCAAAAATTTCTTGGGGGGGGGCACACGGGGAGTGTGGCAAAGCCGGGTAGGATACCTGAGCCAACTCCCCGTGCTTACCGTGGAGTGAGAGGGCGTCGTACTGGTCAGACACCGTGTTATGCGGTAAAGCGCACGGTGTCCCCAGTACGCGTGCTTAGCCCAGTGCGGGCTATTCCACCTTGCCGCACTGGGAGGGCTAGGTTGGGCATCGAGCCGGATGTCATGAAGCCGGCCCAACGTATCTGGCCTCCAGTACGTCTCCTCGGGCCGGCGTACATGGCACCAGCCTTACAGGTGGTGTCCCCGGTTCGCCTGCATAGCCCAGTGCGGGTTATTCCACCTCGCCGCACTGGCAGGGCTACGGGGACCATTCAACCTGGTAAGGTTGGGGAGGCTCGGTGCTCAAGAGCACGTGTCCTCCTTCACGGTCCGGTATACCCGGTGCCACCTCCAAGTACCAGTCCACCGGTGGCAGCCCCCCGCACCAGGCTGTCTCTCCGGGTTCTCTCTCCAGCTGCTCCCACCTGTCCAGCGCTGTCAGAGCTTTCCTCCTCTCCAGCGCAGCCAGTGCCTATACCACGCACCAGGCTGTCTCTCCGTCTCCTCCCTACAGAACTGCCCGTCTGTCCCGAGCTGTCAGAGCTGGCCGTCTGCCCAGCGGCGCCTGAACTGCCCGTCTGCCCAACGCCGCATGAACTGCTCGTCTGGACTGAGCCGTCGTCCAGCCAGGACCTGCCAGAGCCGTCCAGCCAGGACCTGCCAGAGCCCCTCAGCCCGGAGCTGCCGTCCCTCAGCCCGGAGCTGCCGTCCCTCAGCCCGGAGCTGCCGTCCCTCAGCCCGGAGCTGCCCCTTATCCCGGTGCTGCCCCTTATCCCGATGCTGCCCCTTCATTTAGGTGGGTTTAGTTGGAGGGTGGTCATTGGGAGGGGGATACAGAAGCGGGGAGTGACTATGGTGGTGTGGGGACAGCGTCCGGAGCCTGAGCCACCACCGTGGTCAGATGCCCACCCAGACCCTCCCCTAGACTTTGTGCTGGTGCGCCCGGAGTTCGCACCTTAAGGGGGGGGTTATGTCACGTTCCTGACCTGTTTTCTCTTGTTTTGTATGTGTTTATTGGTCAGGGCGTGAGTTTTGGGTGGGCAGTCTATGTTTTCTGTTTCTATGTTGGTTTTGGGTTGCCTGGTATGGCTCTCAATCAGAGGCAGGTGTTTGACGTTTCCTCTGATTGAGAGTCATATTAAGGTAGGTTGTTCTCACTGTTTGTTTGTGGGTGGTTGTCTCCTGTGTCTGTATGTATGTTCGTGCCACACGGGACTGTAGCGTTGGTTTGTAGTCTGTACCTGTTTCGTGCGTTCTTCGTGTATTTGTAGTTCTCATGTTTTAGGTCAGTCTACGTCGTTTTGTTGTTTTGTATTTACCAAGTGTTTTTTCGTGTTCGTCTTCGTCTTTAAATAAATCTATTATGTCATCATACCTCGCTGCACATTGGTCTTCCGATCCCTCTCTCCTCTCCTCGTCCGAGGAGGAGGAGGAATTAGAGTTCCCCTACAGAACCACCCACCAAATTACCAGGATCAAGCAGCGGGGAGAAGGGCAGCGACAGCAACCGCAGAAATCCCAGGATTCATGGACATGGGAGGAGATCCTGGACGGCAAAGGACCCTGGGCTCAGCCAGGGGAATATCGCCGTCCCAAGGCGGAGCTGGAGGCAGCGAAGGCAGAGAGGCGCTGGTATGAGGAGGCAGCGCGGCGACGCGGTTGGGAGCCCGAGAGTCAGACCCAAAAATTTCTTGGGGGGGGGGCACACGGGGAGTGTGGCAAAGCCGGGTAGGATACCTGAGCCAACTCCCCGTGCTTACCGTGGAGTGAGAGGGCGTCGTACTGGTCAGACACCGTGTTATGCGGTAAAGCGCACGGTGTCCCCAGTACGCGTGCTTAGCCCAGTGCGGGCTATTCCACCTTGCCGCACTGGGAGGGCTAGGTTGGGCATCGAGCCGGATGTCATGAAGCCGGCCCAACGTATCTGGCCTCCAGTACGTCTCCTCGGGCCGGCGTACATGGCACCAGCCTTACAGGTGGTGTCCCCGGTTCGCCTGCATAGCCCAGTGCGGGTTATTCCACCTCGCCGCACTGGCAGGGCTACGGGGACCATTCAACCTGGTAAGGTTGGGGAGGCTCGGTGCTCAAGAGCACGTGTCCTCCTTCACGGTCCGGTATACCCGGTGCCACCTCCAAGTACCAGTCCACCGGTGGCAGCCCCCCGCACCAGGCTGTCTCTCCGGGTTCTCTCTCCAGCTGCTCCCACCTGTCCAGCGCTGTCAGAGCTTTCCTCCTCTCCAGCGCAGCCAGTGCCTATACCACGCACCAGGCTGTCTCTCCGTCTCCTCCCTACAGAACTGCCCGTCTGTCCCGAGCTGTCAGAGCTGGCCGTCTGCCCAGCGGCGCCTGAACTGCCCGTCTGCCCAACGCCGCATGAACTGCTCGTCTGGACTGAGCCGTCGTCCAGCCAGGACCAGCCAGAGCCGTCCAGCCAGGACCAGCCAGAGCCGTCCAGCCAGGACCTGCCAGAGCCGTCCAGCCAGGACCTGCCAGAGCCGTCCAGCCAGGACCTGCCAGAGCCGTCCAGCCAGGACCTGCCAGAGCCGTCCAGCCAGGACCTGCCAGAGCCCCTCAGCCCGGAGCTGCCGTCCCTCAGCCCGGAGCTGCCGTCCCTCAGCCCGGAGCTGCCCCTTATTCCGGTGCTGCCCCTTATCCCGATGCTGCCCCTTCATTTAGGTGGGTTTAGTTGGAGGGTGGTCATTGGGAGGGGGATACAGAAGCGGGGAGTGACTATGGTGGTGTGGGGACAGCGTCCGGAGCCTGAGCCACCACCGTGGTCAGATGCCCACCCAGACCCTCCCCTAGACTTTGTGCTGGTGCGCCCGGAGTTCGCACCTTAAGGGGGGGGGTTATGTCACGTTCCTGACCTGTTTTCTCTTGTTTTGTATGTGTTTATTGGTCAGGGCGTGAGTTTTGGGTGGGCAGTCTATGTTTTCTGTTTCTATGTTGGTTTTGGGTTGCCTGGTATGGCTCTCAATCAGAGGCAGGTGTTTGACGTTTCCTCTGATTGAGAGTCATATTAAGGTAGGTTGTTCTCACTGTTTGTTTGTGGGTGGTTGTCTCCTGTGTCTGTATGTATGTTCGTGCCACACGGGACTGTAGCGTTGGTTTGTAGTCTGTACCTGTTTCGTGCGTTCTTCGTGTATTTGTAGTTCTCATGTTTTAGGTCAGTCTACGTCGTTTTGTTGTTTTGTATTTACCAAGTGTTTTTTCGTGTTCGTCTTCATCTTTAAATAAATCTATTATGTCATCATACCTCGCTGCACATTGGTCTTCCGATCCCTCTCTCCTCTCCTCGTCCGAGGAGGAGGAGGAATTAGGGTTCCGTTACAATTATGAGGAAAAACATTAAGATCTACAACATTTATTCCATGGGACAAAACTAGGTCCAGAGTATGACTGTGGCAGTGAGTAGGTCCAGAGACATGTTGGACAAAACCCACTGAGTCGATGATGGCTCCGAAAGCCTTTTGGAGTGGGTCTGTGGACTTCTCCATATGAATATTAAAATCACCAAAAATTAGAATATGATCTGCTATGACTACAAGGTCCGATAGGAATTCAGGGAACTCAGAGAGGAACGCTGTATATGGCCCAGGAGGCCTGTAAACAGTAGCTATAAAAAGTGATTGAGTAGGCTGCATAGATTTCATGACTAGAAGCTCAAAAGACGAAAACGTCATTTTTTTTTTTGTAAATTGAAATTTGCTATCGTAAATGTTAGCAACACCTCCGCCTTTGCGGGATGCACGGGGGATATGGTCACTAGTGTAACCAGGAGGAGAGGCCTCATTTAACACAGTAAATTCATCAGGCTTAAGCCATGTTTCAGTCAGGCCAATCACATCAAGATTATGATCAGTGATTAGTTCATTGACTATAACTGCCTTTGAAGTGAGGGATCTAACATTAAGTAACCCTATTTTGAGATGTGAGGTATCATGATCTCTTTCAATAATGGCAGGAATGGAGGAGGTCTTTATCCTAATGAGATTGCTAAGGCGAACACCGCCATGTTTAGTTTTGCCCAACCTAGGTCGAGGCACAGACACAGTCTCAATGGGGATGGCTGAGCTGACTACACTGACTATGCTAGTGGCAGACTCCACTAAGCTGGCAGGTTGGCTAACAGCCTGCTGCCTGGCCTGCACCCTATTTCATTGTGGAGCTAGAGGAGTTAGAGCCATGTCTATGTTGGTAGATAAGATGAGAGCACCCCTCCAGCTAGGATGGAGTCCGTCACTCCTCAGCAGGTCAGGCTTGGTCCTGTTTGTGGGTGAGTCCCAGAAAGAGGGCCAATTATCTACAAATTCTATCTTTTGGGAGGGGCAGAAAACAGTTTTCAACCAGCGATTGAGTTGTGAGACTCTGCTGTAGAGCTCGTCACTCCCCCTAACTGGGAGGGGGCCAGAGACAATTACTCGATGCCGACACATCTTTCTAGCTGATTTACACGCTGAAGCTATGTTGCGCTTGGTGACCTCTGACTGTTTCATCCTAACATCGTTGGTGCCGACGTGGATAACAATATCTCTATACTCTCTACACTCGCCAGTTTTAGCTTTAGCCAGCACCATCTTCAGATTAGCCTTAACGTCGGTAGCCCTGCCCCCTGGTAAACAGTGTATGATCGCTGGGTGATTCGTTTTAAGTCTAATACTGCGGGTAATGGAGTCGCCAATGACTAGGGTTTTCAATTTGTCAGAGCTAATGGTGGGAGCCTTCGGCGTCTCAGACCCCGTAACGGGAGGAGTAGAGACAAGAGAAGACTCGGCCTCAGACTCCGACTCGCTACTTAATGGGGAAAACCGGTTGAAAGTTTCTGTCGGCTGAATGAGCGACACCAGTTGAGCATTCCTACAGCATTTCCCTCCAGAAGCCATGAGAAAGTTGTCCGGCTGCGGGGACTGTGCGGGGGGATTTATACTAACGTTACTATCTGTACTTACTGGTGGCACAGACGCTGTTTCATCCTTTCCTACACTGAAATTACCCTTGCCTAACGATTGCGTCTGAAGCTGGGCTTGCAGCACAGCTATCCTCGCCATAAGGCGATCGTTCTCCTGTATATTATGAGTACAGCGACTGCAATTAGAAGACATCATGTTAATGTTACTACTTAGCTTCGGCTGTTGAAAGTGCTGACGAACCATGTCCAGATAAATCGTCCGGAGTGAAAAAGTTGAATGAGGGAAAAAAGTTGTGATGGAAAAACTAAAAATATAAACGGTAATTAAAAAGAAAAAAAATCAAACGTAAAGTTGTCAGCTAGTAAAGTAAGGTTGGCAACAAAACGCACAGCAACAAAACGCACAGCAACACGTCTGCAAATTCAAGAGGAAGTGAGCAAATTCAAGTGGTAGAGCATAGTGCTTGCAGCACTGGAGTTGTGGACTCCGTTCCCATGGGGGTCCAGTGCAAAATAATACAAAAATATATGTACTCACTAATGTAAGTTGCTCTGAATAAGAGTGTCTGGGTAATGCCTAAGATCTAAGTATAATTCATATCATAGTACTATAGAGCACTTTTTACTTGCAAACAGCTGGGTCACCCCGTTCTGGCCCTAGGGGTCCACAGCCCTGCAGCGCCCCAACCCAACACACCCCACTCAGCTTTAGGATCTTAGTGAAACATTCATTATTGGTTTCAGGTGTGTTGTGCCAAGGCCAGAGTGACAACCCACAGGACGGCAGACCCCCAGGGCCAGGACTGAGCAGCCCAGCAGCTAGGAATAGCCTAAATAGGTATCTCCCCTGACGTGGGCATGTTTTCAATACAGACTCCTTTTGTCGTACAGTATTCCATATAAGGCATCCAGACCTTATGAAAGTTGCACAGTATACCTTTAATCTTGTAATAAATCTAGTGACACATCACTTGCAATTAATGGCAATGCATTTCTATAAATGCTAGGTTACACAGTTTTTTCTGATAACAGTCCCCAGTATCAGCAATTCCAAGCAAACAAAAATAGGGACATAGTGGGACATCTGTAGGGACATCTGTAGACATGGTGAGATAAAAGAACATACTCTTTGCCAGAATTCAGCCAGCCTTCACAAGACCATAACATATGCAAATATACACCTTTTCTGTTTAACACCTCCAGCAGAAGAATAACATTTCTCAGTGCATGATATTCAGTTTCACTGGCATATAGAACGTTCTATGGATGGTCTTAACCTGCAGTCATTTATGTCTAATATTATAAGAACATGACTGGGCATTCTAACATATCTGTATCCGTTCATCATCATCAATAGCAGAGTCTCACAACTCAATCGCTGGTTGAAAACTGTTTTCTGCCCCTCCCAAAAGATAGAATTTGTAGATAATTGGCCCTCTTTCTGGGACTCACCCACAAACAGGACCAAGCCTGCCTGGCCTGCTGAGGAGTGACGGACTCCATCCGAGCTGGAGAGGTGCTCTCATCTTATCTATGAACATAGACATGGCTCTAACTCCTCTAGCTCCACAATGAGATAGGTTGCAGGCTAGGCTGCAGGCTGTTAGCCACCCTGCCAGCTTAGTGGAGTCTGCCACTAGCACAGTCAGTGTAGTCAGCTCAGCTATCCCCATTGAGACCGTGTCTGTGCCTCGATCTAGGTTGGGCAAAACTAAACATGACGGTGTTCGCCGTAGCAATCTCACTGGAATAAAGACCTCCTCCATTCCTGTCATTATTGAAAGAGATTGTGATATCTCACATCTCAAAACAGGGCTACTTAATGTTAGATCCCTCACTTCCAAGGCAGTTATAGTGAATTACACCTGCATTGTGTAATTCTACACCTGCATTGTACACCGTGCTTCTACACCTGCATTGCTAGCTGTTTGGGGTTTTAGGCTGGGTTTCTGTACAGCACTTCGAGATATTAGCTGATGTACGAAGGGCTATATAAAATAAACTTGATTGATTGATTGAATTAACTAATCACTGATCATAATCTTGATGTGATTGGCCTGACTGAAACATGGCTTAAGCCTGATGAATTTACTGTGTTAAATGAGGCCTCTCCTCCTGGTTACACTAGTAACCATATCCCCCGCGCATCCCGCACAGATGGAGGTGTTGCTTACATTTACAATAGCAAAATTCAATTTACAAAACAACCCTAGCTTTGTATAGCTACTACAGGCCTCCTGGGCCGTATATAGCGTTCCTCACTGAATTCCCTGAATTCCTATCGGACCTTGTAGCCATGGCAGATAATATTCACATTTTTGGTGACTAACATTCACATGGAAAAGTCCACAGACCCACTCCAAAAGGCTTTCGTAGCCATCATCGACTCAATGGGTTTTTTACAACATGTCTTCGGTCCTACTCACTGCCACAGTCATACTCTGGACCTAGTTTTGTCCCATGGAATAAATATTGTGGATTTAAAGTTTTTCCTCATGATCCTGGACTATCGGACCACCATTTTTTTTTTGCAATCGCAACAAATAATCTGCTCAGACCCCAACCAAGGATCATCAAAAGCTGTGCAAAAGCCGTGCTCTCTGACAACCCAAAAATTCCTTGATGCCCTTCCAGACTCCCTCCACCTACCCAAGGACGTCAGAGTACAACAATCGGTTAACCACTTAACTGAGGAACTAAATGTAACCTTGCGCAATACCCTAGATGCAGTCGCACCCATAAAAAAAACATTCATCATAAGAAACTAGCTCCCTGGTATACAGAAAATACCCGAGCTCTGAAGCAAGCTTCCAGACATTTGGAACAGAAATGGCACTACACCAAACTGGAAGTCTTCTGACTAGCTTGGAAAGCAGTATCGAAGAGCCCTCACTGCTGCTCGATCATCCTATTTTTCCAACTTAATTGAGGAGAATAAGAACAATCCAAAATGTATTTTTGATACTGTCGCAAAGCTAACTAATTAGCAACATTCCCCAAGAGAGGATGGCTTTCACTTCAGCACGAAGCATTCATGAACTTCTTTGACGAAAAGATCATTATCATTAGAAAGCAAATTACGGACTCCTCTTTAAATCTGCGTATTTCTCCAAAGCTCATTTGTCCTGATTCTGCACAGCACTGCCAGTACCAAGGATCAAGGGAGACACTCAAGTTTTTTAATACTTTATCTCTTGACACATTGATGAAAATAGTCATGGCCTCTAAACCTTCAAGCTGCAAACTGGACCCTATTCCAACTAAACTACTGAAAGAGCTGCTTCCTGTGCTTGGCCCTCCTGTTGAACATAATATACGGCTCCCTATCCACCGGATGTGTACCAAACTCACTAAAAGTGGCAGTAATAAAGACTCTCTTGAAAAAGCCAAACATTGACTCAGAAAATATAAAAAACTATCGGCCTAAATCGAATCTCCCATTCCTCTCAAAAATATTTGAAAAAGCTGTTGCGCAGCAACTCACTGCCTTCCTGAAGACAAACAATGTATACGAAACGCTTCAGTCTGGTTTTAGACCCCATCAAAGCACTGAGACTGCACTCGTGAAGGTGTTAAATTTCCTTTAAATGGCGTCAGACCAAGGCTCTGCATCTGTCCTCGTGCTACTAGACCTTAGTGCTGCTTTTGATAACATTGTTCACCACATTATTTTGGAGAGATTGGAAACCCAAATTGGTCTACATGGACAAGTTCTGGCTTGGTTTAGATATTATCTGTCGGAAATATATCAGTTTGTCTCTGTGGATGGTCTGTCCTCTGGCAAATCAACTGTAAATTTCGGTGTTCCTCAAGGTTCCGTTTTAGGACCACTATTGTTTTCACTATGTATTTTACCTCTTGGTGATGTCATTCGGAAACATAATGTTAACTTTCACTGCTATGCGGACGATACACAGCTGTACATTTTGATGAAACATGGTGAAGCCCCAAAATTGGAAGCCTCAAAATTGCCCTCCCTTGAATCCTGTGTTTCAGACATAAGGAAGTGGATTGCGGCAAATGTTTTACTTTTAAAAATGGACAAAACAGAGATACTTGTCCTAGGTCCCAAGAAATAGATCTTCTGTTGGATCTGACAATTAATCTTGAGGTTTGTACAGTCATCAAAATTGGAAGCCTCAAAATTGCCCTCCCTTGAATCCTGTGTTTCAGACATAAGGAAGTGGATTGCGGCAAATGTTTTACTTTTAAAAATGGACAAAACAGAGATACTTGTCCTAGGTCCCAAGAAATAGATCTTCTGTTGGATCTGACAATTAATCTTGAGGTTTGTACAGTCATCTCAAATAAAACTGTGAAGGACCTCGGCATTACTTTGGACCCTGATCTCTCTTTTGGCGTGTGAATTTAAGTATGCTCTCTCTAATTCTCTCTTTCTTTCTCTCTCTCGGAGGACCTGAGCCCTAGGACCATGCCTCAGGACTACCTGGCATGATGACTCCTTGCTGTCCCCAGTCCACCTGGCCGTGCTGCTGCTCCAGTTTCAACTGTTCTATGAAAAACCAACTGACATTTACTCCTGAGGTGCTGACCTGTTGCACCCTCTACAACCACTGTGACTGTTATTATCTGACCCTGCTGGCCATCTATGAACGTTTGAACATCTTGGCCATGTACTGCTATAATCTCCACCCGACACTGCCAGAAGAGGAATGGCCACCCCTCAGAGCCTGGTTTCTCTCTAGGTTTCTTCCTAGGTTACTGCCTGTCTATGTTTTTCCTAGCCACCTTGCTTCTACATCTGCAATGCTTGCTGTTTGGGGTTTTAGGCTGGGTTTCTGTGTAGCACTTTGTGACATCGGCTGATGTAAAAAGGGCTTTATAAATACATTTGATTGATTGATTGATCTCTCAGGTCTTCCTTACATTTCCGTTTGACATGTTTTGTGTCATCGGGAAAAGCCTCTATCAACCCTTGATACAGTTTGGAAATCATCTTTGGAGGTTAGTCAGACTGCCTTAAAATAGTTTACATCTTTAAAGCTTCTTGCTTATCCAGTGTTTGCTACACAGAGAGAATAAAGTGTTTTATCTGCAAAAGTTCACCTCTGCACTGTCACAGATTGGTCTTCCCTGGCCGCCTGACCCTGATGAAACCCCTGTCACCTGGCTGCCTGAACCCTGATGAAACCTCTGTCACCATCTGATCCTGCTCAGATGATGCATGACAAAGAATTACCTTGGTGTACATTTATATAACATATTATCCATGAATAGAATCAATAGTTCAATAATTGAAATGACCCTTATTCCCAAATCTCAGACTGTAGCCTACCAATCAACTCAAGATGGAACTTTGTATCCATTCACTGATTGTTATAATATACTTCAAACGTCACCTGAGCTCAGTAGACTGGTCTTTCCTGGCTGTCTGACCCTGCTGGAACACCTGTCACCATCTGATCCTGCTAAGACATGATGAGCATAGTGTTGTGTAGTGACTGTGTTGAACATAATAAACGGCTCTCTATCCACCGGATGTGTACCAAACTCACTAAAAGTGGCAGTAATAAAGCCTCTCTTGAAAAAGCCAAACCTTGACCCGGAAAATATAAAAAACTATCGGCCTATATCGAATCTTCCATTCCTCTCAAAAATTTTAGAAAAAGCTGTTGCGCAGCAACTCACTGCCTTCCTGAAGACAAACAATGTATACGAAATGCTTCAGTCTGGTTTTAGACCCCATCATAGCACTGAGACTGCACTTGTGAAGGTGGTAAATGACCTTTTAATGGCGTCAGACCGAGGCTCTGCATCTGTCCTCGTGCTACTAGACCTTAGTGCTGCCTTTGACACCATCGATCACCACATTCTTTTGGAGAGACTGGAAACCCAAATTGGCCTACACGGACAAGTTCTGGCCTGGTTTAGATCTTATCTGTCGGAAAGATATCAGTTTGTCTCTGTGAATGGTTTGTCCTCTGACAAATCAACTGTACATTTCGGTGTTCGTCAAGGTTCCGTTTTAGGACCACTATTGTTTTCACTATATATTTTACCTCTTGGGGATGTTATTCGAAAACATAATGTTAACTTTCACTGCTATGCGGATGACACACAGCTGTACATTTCAATGAAACATGGTGAAGCCCCAAAATTGCCCTCGCTAGAAGCCTGTGTTTCAGACATAAGGAAGTGGATGGCTGAAAACTTTTTACTTTTAAACTCGGACAAAACAGAGATGCTTGTTCTAGGTCCCAAGAAACAAAGAGATCTTCTGTTAAATCTGACAATTAATCTTGATGGTTGTAAAGTCGTCTCAAATAAAACTGTGAAGGACCTCGGCGTTACTCTTGACCCTGATCTCTCTTTTGACGAACATATCAAGACTGTTTCAAGGACAGCTTTTTTCCATCTACGTAACATCGCAAAAATCAGACATTTTCTGTCCAAAAATGATGCAGAAATATTAATCCATGCATTTGTTACTTCTAGGTTAGACTACTGCAATGCTCTACTCTCCGGCTACCCGGATAAAGCACTAAATAAACTTCAGTTAGTGCTAAATACGGCTGCTAGAATCCTGACTAGAACCAAGAAATTTGATCATATTACTCCAGTGCTAGCTTCCCTACACTGGCTTCCTGTTAAGGCAAGGGCTGATTTCAAGGTTTTACTGTTAACCTATAAAGCGTTACATGGGCTTGCTCCTACCTATCTTTCCGAGTTGGTCCTGCCGTACATACCTACACGTACGCTACGGTCACAAGACGCAGGCCTCCTTATTGTCCCTAGAATTTCTAAGCAAACAGCTGGAGGCAGGGCTTTCTCCTATAGATCTCCATTTTTATGGAACGGTCTGCCTACCCATGTGAGAGACGCAGACTCGGTCTCAACCTTTAAGTCTTTACTGAAGACTTATCTCTTCAGTAGGTCATATGATTGAGTGTAGTCTGGCCCAGGAGTGTGAAGGTGAACGGAAAGGCTCTGGAGCAACGAACCGCCCTTGCTGTCTCTGCCTGGCCGGTTCCCCTCTCTCCACTGGGATTCTCTGCCTCTAACTGGCTTACTGGTGCTCTTTCATGCCGTCCCTAGGAGGGGTGCGTCACTTGAGTGGGTTGAGTTACTGACGTGATCTTCCTGTCTGGGTTGGCGCCCCCCCTTGGTTTGTGCTGTGGTGGAGATCTTTGTGGGCTATACTCGGCCTTGTCT
This sequence comes from Salvelinus namaycush, assembly GCF_016432855.1. NCBI lineage: Eukaryota > Metazoa > Chordata > Actinopteri > Salmoniformes > Salmonidae > Salvelinus > Salvelinus namaycush. Next base: position 8,808,945 of record NC_052315.1, read on the forward strand.
CAGGATTGTAAGTTGGTGGTTGAAGATATCCCTCTAGTGGTGCGGGGGCTGTGCTTTGGCAAAGTGGGTGGGGTTATATCCTTCCTGTTTGGCCCTGTCCGGGGATATCATCGGATGGGGCCACAGTGTCTCCTGACCCCTCCTGTCTCAGCCTCCAGTATTTATGCTGCAGTAGTTTGTGTCGGGGGGCTAGGGTCAGTTGGTTATATCTGGAGTACTTCTCCTGTCTTATCCAGTGTCCTGTGTGAATTTAAGTATGCTCTCTCTAATTCTCTCCTTCTCTCTTTCTTTCTCTCTCTCGGAGAACCTGAGCCCTAGGACCATACGTCAGGACTACCGGGCATGATGACTCCTTGCTGTCCCCAGTCCACCTGGCCTTGCTGCTGTTCCAGTTTCAACTGTTCTGCCTGCGGTTATGGAACCCCTACCTGTCCCAGACCTGCTGCTTTCAACTCTTAATGATCGGCTATGAAAAGCCAACTGACATTTATTCCTGATTATTATTTGACCATGCTTGTCATTTATGAACATTTTGAAAATCTTGGCTCTCTCTAATTCTATCCTTCTCTCTTTCTTTCTCTCTCTCGGAGGACCTGAGCCCTAGGACCATACGTCAGGACTACCGGGCATGATGACTCCTTGCTGTCCACCTGGCCTTGCTGCTATTCCAGTTTCAACTGTTCTGCCTGCGGTTATGGAACCCCTACCTGTCCCAGACCTGCTGTTTTCAACTCTTAATGATCGGCTATGAAAAGCCAACTGACATTTATTCCTGATTATTATTTGACCATGCTTGTCACTTATGAACATTTTGAACATCTTGGCCATGTTCTGTTATAATCTCCACCCGGCACAGCCAGAAGAGGACTGGCCACCCCTCATAGCCTGGTTCCTCTCTAGGTTTCTTCCTAGGTTTTGGCCTTTCTAGGGAGTTTTTCCTAGCCACCGTGCTTCTACACCTGCATTGCTTGCTGTTTGGGGTTTTAGGCTGGGTTTCTGTACAGCACTTCGAGATATTAGCTGATGTACGAAGGGCTATATAAAATAAACTTTGAAACTTTGAAACTGTGCACCATGACAGTGAAGCCTGTAGAGCTGTTTATACTGTGTCAGTGGGAAAAGTAGGGAATTAGCTAGGGTAACTAACAGATCAATAACGTTACATTGCTATACTGACTAATAAAAACTCACATTGCGCTGAAAAAACATCTGAATATCGGTCTTCAATCGTTTGGCAGCTGGTTTCATTGTTTGATTCAGGGCAAGTGTGGTTGGTGCATTAATAATAGCTAAAGTTAGCCAACTTTTGACTAGTCCTACCTAATGATACAATGGTGCATAATCAAATTTACTTGTGTTGAAACGAGACAAAGCAAAGGCTACAACACATTTCCATACACACAACAGCTGATAGAGTATATACTCTTACCTGACAGATAGCTAAAGGCTAGCTAGAGCTGAACAGGCTGTGGTAGCTACCAGCTAGCTAACTAGCTGCTAGTAGTTCATTTACTTCAGTTGAGATGGGATGAAACATTTGCTAACGTAACATGTCAGTTAGTTACCCCCCTTGTCAAACAGCAGTTACCTTGCCAGCTAGATCAGTCAAATAAAGAGTAGCCAGTTCATGCTCTGCTTGCTTTTACAACATGGAGAAAAAGTGCAACACACACAGACATCAGCTGCAGACAGCAGCACCGTGCTGATCCTAAACCAGCCTTTCAGAAGCTTTGCCTTCACACAGCCTGTCCGCACGCTCTGTAGTGTCCGTGTGGTCCTAAATCCAGCCTGCTGAAAACCGGAAAACAGCCTACCCAACCACTCTGAGGTGTCCGCATGGTACTAAAGCACACCACTGCCACGTTACTTATCGAAGTGCAATGATAAAACTGGTGGGGACAAATATGCAATTTCATAATGTGGGGGGTCATGTGAACGTTGTGCCCTTGCATCCTGAGATGTTTTGAAACATGGTATGATGTGTTGTAACACCACTTAATCAAGTGTTGTGCAACACCTTGCCAGGGAGTGGGAGCACTACCGGAAATGGTTGAAAACACTACTTTGGTGTTTTGAGTTCTGTCGTTTCCTCTATCTAGCTTCTTAACATTCTAGTGCAGAATTAGATCACTCCTTCTGGAGTATGTTCATGTTTAACATTGATGTATGTACCGACACCCATTCAGAGAGAAGTTTTGGCAAAAACAAAAAGGGCAAGAAAATACATGCCATTACACATTTACCAGCTCTGACAATCCTGGACTCTGCCAAATGGAACACTGTCCAGTGGTGTAGTGGTGCATGGAGAAGTGGGTATACTCTAATTTTGCAAAACATTTCTCAAACGGCCTAGCTGGCGAAGGAAAGGCGTCCCGTGTGAAAAAGTTATATGAGAAACAGAAAGTATTCATACCCCTTGACGTATTCCACATTTAGTTATGTTAAAGCCTGAATTCAAAATGGATTAAATATTTGTAAAAATTGCCCATCTACACACAATACCTCCATAATGACAAAGCGAGAACAAGTTTTTTGAAATGTTTGCAAATTTGTTTAAAAATAAATACAGAAATATCTCATTTACACAAGTATTGACCCCTGAGTCAATACATGTTAGAAGCACGTTTGACAGTGATTACATCTGTGAGTCTTTCTAAGAGCTTTGTATACCTGGATTGTACAATATTTGCACATTATTCATAAAAAAATATTCAAGCTCTGTCAAGTTGAGTGTTGATCATTGCTAGAAAGCCATTTTCAAGTCTTGTCATAGATGTTCAAGTCAAAACTGTAACTAGGCCACTAAGGAACACTCAATGTCGTCTTGGTAAGCAACTCCAGTGTATATTTGCCCTTGTGTTTTAGGTTATTGTCCTGCTGAAATGTGAATTTGTCTACCAATGTCTGTTGGAAAGCAGACTGAACCAGGTTTTCCTCTTGGATTTTGCCTATGCTTAGTTGTAATTCCATTTATTTTTATCCTAAAAGTCATTCCTATTCCATTCACCCAGTTCAATGTAACATCGATAAGTTTAGGCTACTACATGATACTCATGAGGTTGCTAGCCTATGAATTAAAGATTACAACGTAGGTGCACAGAGGTCGAGATGTTGAGGTGACAGACAGTGACACGTGGCTGTTTCTATTGGACAAATTCAGGTATGTTCATCCCTGTTTGTTCCGTTTGCTTCCGTTTAAGAAACGTTTATTTCAACAGAATCGGCGGAACGAATAAACCCCTGGTCACACGTAAACACAGTTCACATTCATAGCAGCCACGTTGTATTCCTTCTCGCATCTATGCACTCTCCTCTCACCTTTTCCCTACGCTTGTGGACTTCAATGCACAACACATCAGCTGTTTGTGACCAAGCGAAAAAACCTTTCGAAGCCAAACTATATCATAACTGCTACACACAGCCTACATTGTTGTCACCATATTAGCTAAAGTAACGTCATAATCAACATAGCTAATAGAACTAAAGTGTTAGTAAACCCGCTACAATCATGCAGTAACTTTAGCATGTTAGCAGTTTAGCACTTACACCGGCGGGCCCCGGTGGAAATAAATTAGTACAACCAAAAGGCTATGGAACCCTGACCTGTTCACCGGACGTGCTACCTGTCCCAGACCTGCTGTTTTCAACTCTCTAGAGACAGCAGGAGCGGTAGAGATACTCTCAATGATCGGCTATGAAAAGCCAACTGACATTTACTCTGTGATTACTACTGTGATTATTATTATTTGACCATGCTGGTAATTTATGAACATTTGAACATCTTGGCCATGTTCTGTTGTAATCTCCACCCGGCACAGCCAGAAGAGGACTGGCCACCCCTCATAGCCTGGTTCCTCTCTAGGTTTCTTCCTAGGTTTAGGTCTTTCAAGGGAGTTTTTCCTAGCCACTGTGCTTCTTCACCTGCATTGCTTGCTGTTTGGGTTTTTGGCTGGGTTTCTGTACAGCACTTTGAGATATCAGCTGATCTAAGAAGGGCTATATAAATAACTCTGAATAGATTTGATTTGAAAAGCTTACCTTGACTTGGAAGAGTTCCAGTGTTGTGTTGGATAGTCATGGCCAGCTAGCTAACATAGCATCCCTCTGTTTGAGCAGAGTGTTTTGTGCATACTAAACTAGCAAGCTGCATTTGCTAGCTAAGTAAGTGAAACTGAAAGTGAAACAAAAATTAAATTATAAATTAATTTGTTCAAAACTGTTAAACTATTGTCTTTCTCTCCCTTTAAATAAACTACTCACCACATGTTATGCACTGCAGTGCTAGCTGGCTGTAGCAGAGATGTTCAATCGGCTTGTCCCGAAGCCACTCTTGCGTTGTCTTGACTGTGTGCTTAGGGTCATTGTCCTGTTGGAAGTTGAACCTTCGCCCCAGTCTGAGGTCCTGAGCGCTCTGGAGCAGGTTTTCATCAAGGATCTCTCTGAACATTGCTACGTTCATCTTTCCCTTGATCCTGACTAGTCTCCCAGTCCCTGCTGCTGAAAAACATCTCCACAGCATGGTACTTCCACCATCATGTAACAGTAGGGTTTCACCAGATAATTTTGTTTTTTTAATGGTCTGAGTGTCCTTTATGTGCCTTTTGGCAAACTTCAGGCGGGCTGTCATGTGCCTTTTACTGAGGAGTGGCTTCAGTCTGGCCACTTCAGTCTGACCACTTTTATGCAGGCAAATTTAAATCAGTTTTACCAAAGTTTTACCAGCATGTCACATGTCCAACCAGGGAAAAGAAAATCCTAGACCGCCTTTACTCCACACACAGAGATGCATACAAAGTTCTCCCCCGCCCTCCATTTGGCAAATCTGAGCATAATTCTAACCTCCTGATTCCTGCTTTCAAGCAAAAACTAAAGCAGAAAGTACCAGTGACTCGCTCAATACGGAAGTGGTCAGATGACGCGGATGCTACACTACAGGACTGTTTTGCTAGCACAGACTGGAATATGTTCTGGGATTCATACAATGGCATTGAGGAATTGACCATCTCAGTCATCGGCTTCATCAATAAGTGCATCGATGACGTTGTCCCCAAATTAACTGTACGTACATATCCCAACCAGAAGCCATGGATTACAGGCAACATCAACATCGAGCTAAAGGCTAGAGCTGCCACTTTCAAGGAGCGGGAGACTAATCTGGACGCTTATAAGAAATCCTGCTATGCCCTCAGACAAACCAACAAACAAACAAAGTGACAATACAGGATTAAGATTGAATCCTACTACACCGGCTCTGATGCTCGTCGGATGTGGCAGGGCTTAAAAACTATTATGGCAAGCTGCCCAGTAACGCGAGCCTACAAGACGAGCTAAATGCCTTTTATGCGCGCTTCGAGGCAAGCAACACTGAAGCATGCACGAGAGCGCCAGCTGTTCTAGATGACTGTGTGATAACACTCTCGGTAGCCGATGTGAACAAAACCTTTAAACAGGTCAACATTCACAAAGCCGCTGGGCCAGACAGATTACCAGGACATGTACTCAAAGCATGTGTGGACCAACTGTCAAGTGTCTTCAGTGACATTTTCAACCTCTCCCTGAACGAGTGTAATACCTACATGTTTCAAGCAGACCACCATAGTCCCTGTGCCAAAGGAAGCGAAGGTAACCTGCCTAAATTATTACTGCCCCGTGGCACTCACGTCAGTAGCCATGAAGTGCTTTGAAAGGCTGGTCATGGCTCACATCAACACCATCCTCACGGACACCCTAGACCCACTTCAATTCGCCTACAGCCCCAACAGATCCACAGATGTCACAATCTCAATCACACTCCACACTGCCGTTTCTCACCTGGACTAAAATAACACCTATGTGAGAATGATGTTCATTGACTACAGTTCAGCGTTCAACACCATAGTGCCCACAAAGCTCATCACTAAGCTAAGGACTCTGGGACTTAACACCTCCCTCTGCAACTAGATCCTGGACATCCTGACAGGCCGCCCCAGGTGGTAAGAGTAGGCAACAACACATCTGCCACGCTGATCCTTAACACTGGGGCCCCTCAGAGGTACGTGCTTAGTCCCCTCCTGTACTCCCTGTTCACCCACGACTGCGTGGCCAAACAAGACACCAACACCATCATTAAGTTTGCTGACGACACAACAGTGGTAGGTCTGATCACCGACAACGAAGAGACGGCCTATAGGGAGGAAGTCGGAGAATTGGCAGTGTGGTTCCAGGACAACAACCTCTCCCTCACTGTGAGCAAGACAAAGGGGCTGAGGGTGGACTACAGGAAAAGGCTGGCCGAACAGGCAGCCATTATCATCGACAGGGCTGTAGTGGAGCGGGTCGAGAGTTTCAAGTTCCTTGGTGTCAACATCACCAACAAACTATCATGGTCCAAACATACCAAGAGAGTTGTAAAGAGGGCACGATAAAACCTTTTTCCCCTCAGGAGGCTGAAAAGATTTGGCATGGGTCCCCAGATCCTCAAAAGGTTCTACAGCTGCACCATCGAGAGCATCCTGACCAGTAGCATCACCGCCTGTTATGGAAACTGCTCGGCATAAGGCGCTACAGAGGGTAATGCAAACGGCCCAGTACATCACTGTGGCCTAGCTTCCTGCCATCCAGGACCTATATAATAGGCGGTGTCAGAGGAAAGCCCATAAAATTGTCAGACTTCAGTCACCCAAGTTATAGACTGTTTTCTCTGCTACGCCCTTTTGTACACTGCTGCTATTCACTGTTTGTTTGTTACCTGTGCATAGTCACTTCGCCCCCACCTACATGTACAGATTATCTCATCTAGCCTGTACACCCGCACACTGACTCGGTACCGGTGCCCCTGAGTATAGCCTCGTTATTGTTATTCTTATTACAGGTTACTTTTTATTATTACTTTTTATTTTAGCCTACTTGGTAAATATTGTCTTCTTCTTGAACTGCACTGTTGGTTAAGGGCTTGTATGTAAGCATTTCACGGTAAAGTCTACACATGTTGTATTCGGTGCCTGTGACAAATAAAGTTCGATTTGATTTGATTTTATCTACCATAAAATCCTGATTGGTGGAATGATGCAGAGATGGTTGTCCTTCTGAAAGTTTCGCCCATCTCAACAGAGGAACTCTGGAGCTCTGTCAGAGTGACCATCGGGTTCTTGGTCACCTTCCTGACCAAGGCCCTTCTCCCCGATTGCTCAGTTTGAGCGGGCGGCCAACTCTAGGAATAGTCTTGGTGGTTCCAAACTTCTTCCATTTAAGAATGATGGAGGCCACTGTGTTCTTTGGGACCTTCAATGCTGCAGACATTTTTTGGTACCCTTTCCCAGATCTGTGCTTCAACACAATCCTGTCTTGGAGCTCTACGGACAATTCCTTCGACCTCATGGCTTGGTTTTGGCTCTGACATGCACTGTCAACTGTGGGACCTTATATAGACAAGTGTGTGCCTTTCCAAATCATGTTCAATCAATTTAATTTACCACAGGTGGACTCCAATGAAGTTGTAGAAACAGCTCATGGATAATCAATGGAAACAGGATCAAACTGAGCTCAATTTCGAGTCTCATAGCAAAGGGTCTGAATACTTATGTAAATAAGGTATTTCTGTTTTTTATTTTTTATAAATCAGCTGGAACAAAAGTGGGCTGGAGCAAAAGTGTGACACCAGTCAGGCCACCTGTTTTTAATTTTTAATAAACATTTCAAAAAATCTGTTTTCACTTTGTCATTATTGGGGTATTGTGTGTAGATCGATAAGGATTTTTTTTATTTAATCCAATTCAGAATAAGGCTGGAACATAACAAAATGTGGAAAAAGTCAAGGGGTATGAATACTTTCCAAATGCACTTTATTTAGTATAGTTTTATCTAACTGTTGTCTCTAACTCCTAATACTCGGCTATGAAAAGCCAACTGACATTTACTCCTGAGGTGCTGACCTGTTGCACCCTCTACAGCCACTGTAATTATTGTTATTTGACCCTGCTGGTCATCTATGAATGTTTGATCATCTTGGCCATAATCTCCACCCGGCACAGCCAGAAAGGACTGGCCACCCCTCAGAGCCTGGTACCTCTCTCTCTCTGGTACCTTTCTTCCTAGGTTCCTGCCATCTGCATTGCTTGCTGTTTGGGGTTTTAGGCTGGGTTTCTGTATAGTGCTTTGGGACCACGGCTGATGTTAAAAGGGCTTTATAAATACATTTGATTGATTGATAAAAAGGATCACTTTAAAAAAATGAAAAAAAAATGTGATTCTCTGATCCACCTCTACACAGACGACACCATTCTGTATACTTCTGGCCCCTCTTTGGACACTGTGTTATCTAACCTCCAAACAAGCTTCAATGCCATACAACTCTCCTTCTGTGGCCTCCAACTGCTCTTAAATGCAAGTAAAACTAAATGCATGCTCTTCAACCGATTGCTGCCCACACCTGCCCGCCCGTCCAGCATCACTACTCTGGATGGTTCTGACTTAGAATATGTGGACAACTACAAATACCTAGGTGTCTGGTTAGACTGTAAACTCTCCTTCCAGACTCACATTAAGCATCTCCAATCCAAAATTAAATCTAGAATCGGCTTTCTATTCGTGACAAAGCATCCTTCACTCATGCTGCCAAATATACCATCGTAAAACTGACTATCCTACCGATCCTTGACTTCGGCGATGTCGTTTACAATATAGCCTCCAACACTCTACTCAGCAAATCGGATGCAGTCTATCACAGTGCTATCACAGTCACCAAAGCCTCATATACTACCCACCACTGCGACCTGTATGACCAGTGCAGCTCTAGCAGGGAAGACATTTGACCAACTGACTTGTTGGAAAGATGGCATTCTATGACAGTGCAACACTGGAAGTCACTGAGCTCTACAGTAAGGCCATTCTACTGCCAATGTTTTTTCTATGGAGTTTGCAAGGCCGTGTGCTCAATTTTATACACCTGTCAGCAATTGGTGTGGCTCAAATAGCCAAATCCACTAATTTGAAGGGGTGTCCACATACTTTTGCATGAATAGTGTATTATGAAGACCTCCTTTCAGGTTGTCCTGTAAAACCCAAATACCCCTTCAATAAGTGTTTCCATGCCATAGTTTACTTCGATGGCTCGCACAAAAAGCAGAGCCCTGTAAATCACAGCTCTTGTCACTGGCAGCTTCCCTTATGTTCCTCTCAGCGGCTGTCTGTCTTGACATACTAGGTAGAGAAATGGAGCTAGATTCCATTACCCAGTGTGCCCTTTAAAATGGAAAGAAAGACACATTACCGACTGGTGAAAGGATTGTATAGGAGCCCAAATCACTGAGAGAGGGACAAATTGGTTCTTCCCCCTCTGTAACAGACATAAAACATGTAAAGACCATGACAAAGGGTCTGGGACCATCTTCACAAAGCATTGCACAGTAGGAGTGCTGATCCAAGATCAGGTATAAAAGGCAAAACAGATCCTAGATCAGCACTCCTACTCGGAGACACTTTGTGAATGTGAGCCCTGGACTGCAGGGGAAACAATGTGGTCATCGCACGGCAGTCCGACCCGGAGAGGTGAAGTCATCCAGGGTATAGATTTCACACACACACACAGAGAGAGAGAGAGAGAGAGAGAGAGAGAGAGAGAGAGAGAGAGAGAGAGAGAGAGAGAGAGAGAGAGAGAGAGAGAGAGAGAGAGAGAGAGAGAGAGAGATGGATAATATTCCAGAGCTCTGTCTCTGGGGTCATATAGGGAGTGGCCTTGGTTCTGGGGAGGAGGATAATGATAAAGGAAAACGTCAGCCGGCACCCACTTGGGAAGGACAGGTTTGGAGAGTAGGAGGTGTAGACCTTGTTTAGGCCCAACCATGCTTCTTCCACTGATGATTCTGTTCCAAGGGTTGACTAAAGCCAACTGGCTTCATCACAGCAGGAATAAGATGGATAAGCACCTTTCTTAGTGCTGCAGGCAGGCACATTGTCGATGTAGTCTGCTAGATAGATCTTGATACATAGATGTATGTAAAAACATTTCATAACATGTGATGTCATACAATATATTAAAGGCAAATAAAAAAAGAATATACTGTATAACCTGTCTAAATACATGGATGTAGTTGCTGTTCCAGTTACGTTGCTGGTACATAACAAGGCTATGTCCGATCTCTGTTTAACATATTCCTCCACGCATCAGTCGTTACATTTTTGGGGGGAAAGTTTCAGGGTCAACTACAACCAAATAAAGATGGAGGAATATAGTTGGTGGAATGGCCCTAAATGCATGAACGAAATCTTCTGCAGGGTTTTCTTTCTTTTTTGCCCTAGTTCTGATTCTTATCTCTGGTGTGAGTTGGGTGAGGAGGAAGCTGGATGCATGAGACTGAACAGGAGCAGCAGGCACTCAGCGGTCTTGATTTAAGGTAAGAGAAAATATTTCAGAATGTTATTGTGATGGGAGGGTATGGCCTGGGGGACTGGAGGGTATGGCCTGGGGGACTGGAGGGTATGGGCTGGGGGACTGGAGGGTATGGCCTGGGGGACTGGAGGGTATGGCCTGGGGGACTGGAGGGTATGGGCTGGGGGACTGGAGGGTATGGGCTGGGGGACTGGAGGGTATGGCCTGGGGGACTGGAGGGTATGGGCTGGGGGACTGGAGGGTATGGGCTGGGGACTGGAGGGTATGGCCTGGGGGACTGGAGGGTATGGCCTGGGGGACTGGAGGGTATGGGCTGGGGGACTGGAGGGTATGGCCTGGGGGACTGGAGGGTATGGCCTGGGGGACTGGAGGGTATGGCCTGGGGGACTGGAGGGTATGGCCTGGGGGACTGGAGGGTATGGGCTGGGGGACTGGAGGGTATGGCCTGGGGGACTGGAGGGTATGGCCTGGGGGACTGGAGGGTATGGGCTGGGGGACTGGAGGGTATGGGCTGGGGGACTGGAGGGTATGGGCTGGGGGACTGGAGGGTATGGCCTGGGGGACTGGAGGGTATGGGCTGGGGGACTGGAGGGTATGGGCTGGGGACTGGAGGGTATGGGCTGGGGGCTGGAGGGTATGGCCTGGGGGACTGGAGGGTATGGGCTGGGGGACTGGAGGGTATGGCCTGGGGGACTGGAGGGTATGGGCTGGGGGACTGGAGGGTATGGCCTGGGGGACTGGAGGGTATGGGCTGGGGGACTGGAGGGTATGGCCTGGGGGACTGGAGGGTATGGGCTGGGGGACTGGAGGGTATGGGCTGGGGGCTGGAGGGTATGGCCTGGGGGACTGGAGGGTATGGCCTGGGGGACTGGAGGGTATGGGCTGGGGGCTGGAGGGTATGGCCTGGGGGACTGGAGGGTATGGCCTGGGGGACTGGAGGGTATGGGCTGGGGGACTGGAGGGTATGGGCTGGGGGCTGGAGGGTATGGCCTGGGGGACTGGAGGGTATGGGCTGGGGGACTGGAGGGTATGGCCTGGGGGACTGGAGGGTATGGGCTGGGGGACTGGAGGGTATGGCCTGGGGACTGGAGGGTATGGGCTGGGGGACTGGAGGGTATGGCCTGGGGGACTGGAGGGTATGGCCTGGGGACTGGAGGGTATGGGCTAGGGGACTGGAGGGTATGGGCTGGGGGACTGGAGGGTATGGGCTGGGGGACTGGAGGGTATGGCCTGGGGGACTGGAGGGTATGGGCTGGGGGACTGGAGGGTATGGGCTGGGGGACTGGAGGGTATGGGCTGGGGGACTGGAGGGTATGGCCTGGGGGACTGGAGGGTATGGCCTGGGGGACTGGAGGGTATGGGCTGGGGGACTGGAGGGTATGGGCTGGGGGACTGGAGGGTATGGGCTGGGGGACTGGAGGGTATCGGCTGGGGGACTGGAGGGTATGGGCTGGGGGACTGGAGGGTATGGGCTGGGGGACTGGAGGGTATGGGCTGGGGGACTGGAGGGTATGGCCTGGGGGACTGGAGGGTATGGGCTGGGGGACTGGAGGGTATGGCCTGGGGGACTGGAGGGTATGGCCTGGGGGCTGGAGGGTATGGGCTGGGGGACTGGAGGGTATGGGCTGGGGGACTGGAGGGTATGGCCTGGGGACTGGAGGGTATGGCCTGGGGGACTGGAGGGTATGGGCTGGGGGACTGGAGGGTATGGGCTGGGGGACTGGAGGGTATGGGCTGGGGGACTGGAGGGTATGGGCTGGGGGCTGGAGGGTATGGGCTGGGGGACTGGAGGGTATGGGCTGGGGGGCTGGAGGGTATGGGCTGGGGGACTGGAGGGTATGGCCTGGGGGCTGGAGGGTATGGGCTGGGGGACTGGAGGGTATGGCCTGGGGGCTGGAGGGTATGGGCTGGGGGACTGGAGGGTATGGGCTGGGGGGCTGGAGGGTATGGGCTGGGGGACTGGAGGGTATGGCCTGGGGACTGGAGGGTATGGGCTGGGGGACTGGAGGGTATGGGCTGGGGGACTGGAGGGTATGGGCTGGGGGACTGGAGGGTATGGGCTGGGGGACTGGAGGGTATGGCCTGGGGGCTGGAGGGTATGGGCTGGGGGACTGGAGGGTATGGGCTGGGGGACTGGAGGGTATGGCCTGGGGACTGGAGGGTATGGCCTGGGGGACTGGAGGGTATGGGCTGGGGGACTGGAGGGTATGGGCTGGGGGACTGGAGGGTATGGGCTGGGGGACTGGAGGGTATGGGCTGGGGGGCTGGAGGGTATGGGCTGGGGGACTGGAGGGTATGGCCTGGGGGCTGGAGGGTATGGGCTGGGGGACTGGAGGGTATGGCCTGGGGGCTGGAGGGTATGGGCTGGGGGACTGGAGGGTATGGGCTGGGGGGCTGGAGGGTATGGGCTGGGGGCTGGAGGGTATGGGCTGGGGGACTGGAGGGTATGGGCTGTGGGCCTGAAAGTATGGCCTGTGGGCTGGAAGGTATGGCATGTGGGCTGGAAGGTATGGCCTGGTGCTTGGGGCTGAAGGGTATGGCCTGGGGCTGGGGGCTGGGAGGTATGGCCTGGGGCTGGGAGGTATGGGCTAGGGGTGTGGTGGAAGGGGTTCTGCTCAAGTGAGCCTGAAGAATGCCATGGGTCTTTCAAAAGAGACATGTAGCCTAGGGTCCTCCCCCTCCTTCTCCTCCTTCTCCTCTACATCTCTCAGGATAAAAAAAAAAGATTTGATGCAGCTGGGCCTCTCTCTCTCTCTCTCTCCCTCATTCTCTCGCTCTCCCACCCTCTCTACCTCCCTCGCCCTCACTCAGTCCCTATTGGAGTCGGCGACGTGTTTAGGCAACAGGTGCTCAGGAAAAAGGTCCTGCATTTAGAAGGCATCGCAATTAGCCATAATAGCTTCAATTTTGTCCCTGCCTTGCGTCATGGCTTTGATGGCCTGGCCTCTGATTGAGACGGCTGGGGGGAATACCACAGACTTTTCATCTCTAATTGGTACAAGGAGGCAGGGAAAGGGAGGGGTTGAACAGTAAACAACTGAAACTGCGTCCCAAAATGCACCCTATTCCCTATCACTACTTAGACCAGAGAGATATGGGCACTGGTCAAAAGTAGTGCACTATGTAAGGCAGAGTTTCCCAAACTCGGTCCTCGGGACCCCAAGGAGTGCACGTTTTGCTTTTTGCCCTAACAAGTAAACAGTTGATTCAAATGATCAAAGCTTGACTATTAGCTGTGTAGTGTTAGGGCAAAAACCAAAACGAGCAACTCTTGGGGTCCAGAGGACCGAGTTTGGGAATCACTGATGTAGGGAATAGGGTGTTATTTGGTACACGGACAAGCCAATGATGTCAGGACCATGGGGTCATGGCTTGTTCCGTTTGGGTCATGTTCTTCATTCATGTAAGTGTCTGCTTGTTTTGTATCTAAACAGGTTTGTCTTGTTAATATTTTGAAGCGATAATGAAGGATTTGATAGCTTTCTCATCCTGCCACTGTTTGATGTAAACAAATTGTTAGAGTTTGAGGCAGGTATTTAAAGATGGATATTGTGAAGGTGGACTGGTACAGGGATGTGGACATCAGGGTGTCTACAGTGCAGGGCCGAGAGGATACGGTGATTGTGTTGGTGACTGTCATGGAACTCCACTTAAGTCACTGAGAAAAGAGAGAGAGAGATAAAGAGAGAGAGCGAGAGAGAGATAGATAGATAGATAGATAGATAGATAGATAGATAGATAGATAGATAGATAGATAGATAGATAGATAGATAGATAGATAGATAGATAGATAGATAGATAGATAGAGAGAGAGAGAGAGAGAGAGAGAGAGAGATAGAAGGAGATAGATAGAGTCAAGTTCCTCCCTCTGTGTCTCTTCAATGGGCTTATCTGCCAGCAACGTGTCTCTTTGTGGTGCCAAGCTGAGGACTGAGAAAGGCATCCCAGCCAGCGTAGAGACACTCCGCAGCGGGCAGAGCGGAGCCGAGCTAAGGGGTGGGGTGATGGGGGTTAGGCTGGTGGGATGGGACCACCTGCGTAGCAGTCTTTACTGTGGTATTATGCGGGCATAAAAAAAAGCACAGAAAGAAGGCCAGGGCTAACGGGGTGCAGAGAGCTTCAGGAGAGTGAGCGGCATGGAAAGTGAAGCTGGTGTGAGTGTTACATACGTTACCCTCCACTCCCATCCCCCCTGGCCCACTCCCCAGGACTCCACCCCCCCCCCCCCCCCTGGCCCAATCCCCAGCACTCCTTCCTCCACCCTCCACCCCCAACCCCCCCCGGCCCAATCCCCAGCAACCCCTCCTCCACCCTCCACCCTCCACCCCCAACCCCTCGGCCCAGTCCCCAGTCCCAGGACACCCTCCTCTACCCCCTTACCTCCCCTGCCTGCTACCTTTCCCCTGCATGGTTCCGTGCCGTACTGCTGCCAGTGCCTCTTTGAGGCTGCCTTTCACATTTAAAACAGCCCCCTCTGAATGCCACAACACCACGTCTGCACGGTCACACGCTCACTACCTGGTCACACGCTCAAACAGTGTTCCCACCGGCAGTTGGTGACAGCGAGTAGGTCAGCGTGAGATCCATGAGAGACGACCATGATAACAGTGTCTTCTTGTAACTCCCAAACTTGTATAACTACTGGCCTTAAGAACGGGTTCTGTTGGGGACTGCGACTGCCAATGTCAGACTCCGTTAGACACCATGGGTCCATCCCATTAATAACTCGTTTCTCCTTAAATATACACTCATTCCCTACTTCCTACAAATATTGTATAAAGACATTGGAATGGTGAAGGCATGGGCTATTGTGAGTTTCCATCATATTTCTTATACCAGAAATACAGCAGTTTGTCTCAAGAAGAACACGACAAATCTAGCAACATTGTAATAGATGAAGAGTATGTGTCACGCCCTGACCTTAGAGATCCTTTTTATGTCTCTGTTTTGTTTGGTCAGGGCGTGAGTTGGGGTGGGCATTCTATGTTTTTGTTCTATGTTGTCTATTTCTATGTGATTGGCCGGGTGTGGTTCTCAATCAGAGGCAGCTGTCTATCGTTGTCTCTGATTGAGAATCATACCTAGGTAGCCTTTTCCCACCTGTGTTTTGTGGGTAGTTGTTTTCTGTTTTGTGTCTGCACCAGACAGAACTGTTTTGGTTTCGTTCGTCTCTTTGTTGTTTTTGTTATTTAGTGTTCAGTTTTAATAAAGAAAGCATGAACACTTACCACGCTACGCTTTGGTCCACTCCCTCTTCTTCAGACGGTCGGTATAGTATGTGTGGCTCAGCTGGTAACGCATGACCCTTACAATGCCAGGATTGTGGGTTCAATTCTCACAGGGGACCTATATGAAAAATTATAACAATGTTTGCACTCACTACTGTAATTTGCTCTGAATAAGAGCATCTGCTAAATGACAAAATAATAAATGTGTAACCAGCTAGCACATAATGTTCTGAGGACCGTATGTTTCTTATAGCTTGGTGAGAGAGTGGTTTTCCTATGGTTATTTTGCATACAACTTTCTAGGAATGGTGCAGTATAGTTGCTTGACTTTGGAACATTCTCAGCACATTTAAAGAATTTGACAAATAGTTTTTATTTTCTTGGTATTTCATTACACAGTAGTCACCAACCCTTTCTGATTCAAGATCACTTTCGGAGTCAAAAAGCAAGTCGAGATCTACCGCTCAGATAAAAAATAAAATGTAAGCCTATACAAAATGAATCTAAAACAAATCATTCAGTAGGAATGATGTTTGTGCAGTATGCCTAATACCACACAATACTAATACCAAGGCTATGCTTGGCCTGCCAATATTGGTCTTCTCAGACCATATTATATTTAAAAACTCGAGCTTTGATAACAAAATAGATCAGTTGTATCACTTGCGATGCACAGCTGAGCATAAATTTAAATCATTTTTTATTTTACTGCACTGATGGTACCTGCATCTGACGGTCAGTCTCAGAGGGAGACAGCAACAGAGGGTCCACCTCTCACAGTCTCTGCTCTCTACTTCTCTCCGGAGTGACTGACCAGAGAGAGGGGACACTGTCTTCCACCTGGAGGCGAAACTGGAGCCGCACCACATTTCTGCCTCATGCACAAATTCATGTTGTTCTTATGACCAGATAAAGTGAAATATTCCTTGATATTAGAATAGACACAATGATCTGCTAATAATAAAAACACAGGCCTACCGATACACTACTAATTTATTGCAGCTGCAGTGCTGGTTGTAGCGCTAGTGGAAGTAGGGAGAAGCACATCTTATGTTTTGTAAAGGTGTTGAATAAAAACAGTGTTGACAGGGCTGAACAAAAACTTCAACATGAACTCACACATACTAACAGAAGTTATTTGCTGTGTTCTTTGACTGTCTCTCTGGTTATAGATTTAAAAGTTATGAAATCTGATTAGGCTAGCATAAGCTTTTGAGCTATTCGATTGGCCAGCTCAGTAGGCGCACTGGTCCGCCAGGTAGGCGGAGTTTGTCCCTTCATACACCTTTCCTATGCGGCGAGCAGGGCTTCTGAATCAAGAGCACCTACCGCCAACAGCGCTAGACCAATTGAACAAAAATAGGTGCTCAAGGCTTTAATGTTGGTTTTTCTATGGAAATGTTTGGTGATTGACTAGGAATGTCTTGAAGATTGACCAGTTGGTGACCACTGCTTTAACGGAACGTTTCCTAAAAGTTCAAACATGGTTACATTTCATTTTAATGTTGATAATGTTCTAGGAATGTTCTCCAACTGGTTTGACATTGGGAATGTTCTCAAATAGTTCAGAGAACGATAAGAAACATTGTTCTTCTTAGAGAAGTTCAGTACTTCAGCATAATGTTTCCTACAGGTTTCCTCGTGGTTCTATTTAAAGTAATGTTCTCAAATTGTTCTGAGAACATTAAAAAAAACACTACATAAAAATCACCAAAAAACTTTAGTAAAGTTCAGAGAATGTTCTAATGTTATTTAAAAACATATACATTTCATTCTGGGAATCAACTAAACTCTCTCTATCCTCTATGTTGTCAAGTGTGTTCAGGTGTGTTGGCCGGGCCCACTAATTGGCCACACCTGATTGGAACGAGTGCTTGTTTCCTTTGAAATGGTGTCCGTTTGAATAGACTAAAATGAACAACTCTGTATGAGTGAAAAAACATGGCATGCCAACTCCATCCTGGTGGTGCAGTGGACTTATTCCATGGCTAAACTACAGAGATCATAGGTTCAATTCTAACTGATGCCGTGTCCCGCAATAAAAATACATGTTTTTATGATTAATGCCTTAGCAAACTCATTTCCATGTGTCCTATCTGTGCTTAGATTTCAAATCAGTTAAGCCAAACTAAGGGCTCTATTTCCTATTTAGCCGACTTCTGAATGCAGTCTCTGCTAATGCGGGACCATTGCCTTTAAATTTCAGTCACGTTGTAATGCTGAATTTCCGCGATACGGATTGAATAGAGCACTAAGCTAGCAGTGTTATTAAAAGTCTTATTGAAACATGTTCTCAGAAAGTTAAACCTACCAGAAAAACAATCAGGGAACCATAGTAAAATGTTCTCAGAACCTCCCTGCAACCTAAAAAATGAACGTTCCCTGAACATAAATGTTCGCTTCCGTTCTCAGAACGTTCAAAAAACGGTCAGGAATCTTATGGCTTTGTTCCCAGAACCAATGGAAAACCAAAAACGTACGTCCCAACAACTTCCAAGGAACCAAAAGTGCTAGCTGGGTAGTTTAATTGACAGAGAGTGAGAGAGAACGAGAGAGAGTTGCCCTCATGCCCAGATTCCTACCAGTTTTTATTTGATTTTAGACTCCATTATCCAGGACGCTTTGGCCCAAGCAAATTTTTCTACCCATTTATGGTGTCAAATCAGATATGGCCACAACTACAGACCATAAAGTGTTTATCATAGCAGCACCCTCACGTTTGGTCTCCTGAGGAAAACATCACACTGTGATCACTATTACAGTGGCTGTCAGTTTAGAAGGAAAAATGTCTTATCAAAATATTTGTTAGTTGAAAATATTGTTGTTAGTTATTTTTTATATTGTTATTTTACTTGGACATATTTATGGTCAGCCCGCTAAATAAAGTTTGAGCTACTTTTATCCACCTTGTGACTTGTCATTTGGCTATTCAATCATGTGGTTTGGGAAGAATATACAGGCTACTGTAGTTGAGAAAATGGCTGCCCAACTGTCTTTTGCATAATGGCCAGACTTAGTTGTAGTTCCTCCATGAGAGGATATCCAAACAGCTGTGAGTCGTGGTCTGTGAGTAGACGCGACCATTAATGATTGGTTAGTTTCCATTGTTGTCCTCTTTGTTGCCAGGCAGATTAATAGCTCTTCTTAGTTAATAATTCCAGCACTGGTCATTTGTGGTCAGCTGACCCTCTGGTCCTGAGTCAATATGTAATGACTCCATTACGACTTCCCTTTTCACTCCAGCTGGCCTTTAAAACTAATCATTGTCGAGCTGCTGATGTGGGCTATTAGCCAAGTGAGGCTAGCATGTTGTTCTATCTCTGGGCCATCTTACAGGCCTCTATGTCCTCTATGTTACAGGCCTCTCTGTCCTCTATGTTACAGGCCTCTATGTCCTCTATGTTACAGGCCTCTATGTCCTCTATGTTACAGTCCTCTATGTCCTCTATGTTACAGGCCTCTATGTCCTCTATGTTACAGTCCTCTATGTCCTCTATGTTACAGTCCTCTATGTCCTCTATGTTACAGGCCTCTATGTCCTCTATGTTACAGGCCTCTCTGTCCTCTATGTTACAGGCCTCTATGTCCTCTATGTTACAGGCCTCTATGTCCTCTATGTTACAATCCTCTATGTCCTCTATGTTACAGGCCTCTATGTCCTCTATGTTACAGGCCTCTATGTCCTCTATGTTACAGGCCTCTGTGTCCTCTATGTTACAGGCCTCTATGTCCTCTATGTTACAGGCCTCTATGTCCTCTATGTTACAGGCCTCTATGTCCTCTATGTTACAGGCCTCTATGTCCTCTATGTTACAGGCCTCTATGTCCTCTATGTTACAGGCCTCTATGTCCTCTATGTTACAGGCCTCTATGTCCTCTATGTTACAGGCCTCTATGTCCTCTATGTTACAGGCCTCTATGTCCTCTATGTTACAGGCCTCTATGTCCTCTATGTTACAGGCCTCTATGTCCTCTATGTTACAGGCCTCTCTGTCCTCTATGTTACAGGCCTCTATGTCCTCTATGTTACAGGCCTCTATGTCCTCTATGTTACAGGCCTCTATGTCCTCTATGTTACAGGCCTCTATGTCCTCTATGTTACAGGCCTCTATGTCCTCTATGTTACAGGCCTCTATGTCCTCTATGTTACAGGCCTCTATGTCCTCTATGTTACAGTCCTCTATGTCCTCTATGTTACAGTCCTCTATGTCCTCTATGTTACAGGCCTCTATGTCCTCTATGTTACAGGCCTCTATGTCCTCTATGTTACAGGCCTCTATGTCCTCTATGTTACAGTCCTCTATGTCCTCTATGTTACAGTCCTCTATGTCCTCTATGTTACTGTCCTCTGTTACAGTCTACTATGATACAGTCCTCTTTGTACTCTATGTTACTGTCCTCTATCATACAGTCCTCTTTGTCCTCTATGTTACTGTCCTCTATGTGTCTGTCCTCTATGTTACAGGCCTCTATGTCCTCTATGTTACAGGCCTCTATGTCCTCTATGTTACAGGCCTCTATGTCCTCTATGTTACAGGCCTCTATGTCCTCTATGTTACAGTCCTCTATGTCCTCTATGTTACAGTCTTCTATGTCCTCTATGTTACTGTCCTCTGTTACAGTCTACTATGATACAGTCCTCTTTGTCCTCTATGTTACTGTCCTCTATCATACAGTCCTCTTTGTCCTCTATGTTACTGTCCTCTATGTGTCTGTCCTCTATGTTACAGTCCACTATGATACAGTCCTCTGTGTTACTGTCCTCTTTCTTACAGTCCACTTTGATACAGTCCTCTATGTCATCTATGTTATAGTCCTCTATGTCCTCTGTGTTACTGCCCTCTATGTAACAGTCCTCTTTGTCCTCTATGTTACAGTCCACATGATACTGTCCTGTATGTCCTCTATGTTACAGTCCTGTATGTCCTCTGTGTTACTGTCCTCTATGTTAGAGTCCACTATGATACTGTCCTCTATGTCCTCTATGTACAGTCCTGTATGCCCTCTATGTTACTGTCCTCAATGTTACAGTCCTCTATGTCTTCTGTGTTACTGTCCTCTATGTTGCAGTCCTCTATGTCCTCTATGCTACAGTCCACTATGATACTGTCCTCTATGTCCTCTATTTTATGGTCCTCTATGTCCTCTATGTTACAGTCCACTATGTTACAGTCCTGTGTGTCCTCTATGAGTTCCACCCCCTGTCCTCTCTCCCCTTTGCCAGAAGAGAGGTATGTGATACACTTGCAGATCTCAGCATCTTTGGGACCCCAAGGTGGCAAGTGAACAGGGAGAGAAGAGAAGGAAGACAGCAGGATAACCTTGTGCTTCCCAGGCTCTGGGTTGAATAGGTCATATTTTTCATTGTGGCCTCTCTTTTCAGCGGTGGTTCTATTATGTGAGGTGTTGGGGGGAGCCGGGGCTTGGCGTGGGTCTGTGCCTCGCATCCCACGGTGATCCCCACCTCTCTTTGAGCCACACTGACATTCTAATCATAACCCAGTGGCTAGAGCTTTGTGCGGGCCCCTGCGAGCCCGCTGGGGACCAGTTGGGACGGGGCTCCCGCCGTTCACACTCCCTTTGTGCTGGAAGGAACGTGCCACAAGCAACCACAGGACTTAAAAAGCAGGGCATAATGGGAGCCGAGAAATGTGTTTCACTCTCTGCCGCATGGGCCTTTACCGGCAAGGTGATGGCAGGGGTGGTGACAGGAGAGTGTTTGCCCACCTGGGAGTGTGCATGTGGGGTGGCGGGAGTGTTTGTGCACGTGTGCGTGTGTGTGCATGCGTGTGTGCTTCTGTGGGTCTGCGTGCGTGCATGTACTTGTGGGTTTGTGTGTGTGTGTGTGTGTGTGTGTGTGTTTGTGTGCGTGTGTGTGAACTTAAATGAATGTGGACATACACTACCGTTCAAAAGTTTTGGGTCACTTGGAAATGTCCTTGTTTTTGAAAGAGAAGCACATTTTTTGTCCATTAAAATAACATCAAATTGAACAGAAATACAGTGTAGACATTGTTAATGTTGTAAATGACTATTGTAGCTGTAAATGGCAGATTTTTGATGGAATATCTACATAGGCGTACAGAGGCCCATTATCAGCAACCATCACTCCTGTGTTCCAATGGCACGTTGTGATAGCTAATCCAAGTTTATTATTTTAAAAGGCTAATGGATCATTACAAAACCCTTTTGCAATTATGTTAGCACAGCTGAAAACTGTTGTGCAGATTAAAGAAGCCATAAAACTATCCTTCATTAGACTAGTTGAGTATCTGGGATATCAGCATTTGTGGGTTTGATTACAGGCTCAAGAAAGTCCTCTATGTTACAGGCCTCTCTGTCCTCTTTGTTACAGTCCTCTATGTTACAGTCCAAAGACCTTTCTTCCGGGATGCTGGCCTTCTAGGCAGAGTTCCTCTGTCCAGTGTCTGTGTTCTTTTGCCCATCTTTTCTTTTTATTGGCCAGTCTGAGATATGGCCTTTTCTTTGGAACTCTGCCTAGAAGGCCAGCATCGCGGAGTCGCCTCTTCACTGTTGACGTTGAGACTGGTGTTTTGAGGGTACTATTTAATGAAACTGCCAGTTGAGGACTTGTGAGGCATCTGTTTCTCAAACTAGACACTCCAATGTACTTGTCCTCTTGCTCAGTTGTGCACCGGGCCTCCCACTCCTCTTTCTATTCTGGTTAGAGCCAGTTTCCGCTGTTCTGTGAAGGGAGTAGTACACAGCATTGTACGAGATCTTCAGTTTCTTGTCAATTTCTCGCATGGAATAGATTTCATTTCTCAGAACAAGAATAGACTGATGAGTTTCAGAAGAAATGTCTTTGTTTCTGGCCATTTTGAGCCTGTAGTCGAACCCACAAATGCTGATGCTCAACTAGTCTAAAGGCCAGTTTTATTGCTTCCTTAATTAACACAATAGTTTTCAGCTGTGCTAACATAATTGCAAAAGGGTTTTCTAATGATCAATTAGCCTTATAAAATGATAAACTTGGATTAGCTAACACAACATGCTATTGGAACACAGGAGTGCTGGTTGCTGATAATGGGCCTCTGTATGCCTATGTAGATATTCCATAAAAAATCTGCCATTTACAGCTACAATAGTCATTTACAACATTAACAATGTCTACACTGTATTTCTGTTCAATTTGATGTTGTTTTAATGGACAAAAAAAATAGATTTTCTATCAAAAACAAGGAAATTTCAGCCTCCTGGGTGGCGCAGTGGTCTAAGGCATCGCAGTGCTAGCTGTGCCATCAGAGACTTTGGGTTCGAGCCCAGGCTCTGTCGCAGCCGGCCGCGAACGGGAGGTCCATGGGGAGATGCACAATTGGCCTAGCGTCGTCCGGGTTTGGCAGGTAGGGAAATCCTTGTCTCATCGTGCACTAGTGACTCCTGTGGCGGGCTGGGCGCAGTGCACGCTGACCAGGTTGCTAAGTACGGTGTTTCCTCTGACACATTGGTGCGGCTGGCTTCTGGGTTGGATGTGCGCTGTGTTAAGAAGCAGTGTGGCTTGGTTGTGTTTCGGAGGACGCATGTCTCTCCTGAGCCCGTACGGGAGTTGTAGTGATGAGACAAGACAGTAACTACTAACAATTGGATACCATGAAATTGGGGAGAAAAAGAATGTAAAAAAAAAGGGAATTCCTAAGTAACCCCAAACTTTTGAACGGTAGTGTGCGTGTGGGCCTCTGTTTCTCCGTGTGTATTAAGAGGGAGAGCATGCCTCCTATTGGAAAGGGGAATGGGACAGCCGTTGACTCATTTCTGCTGCAGTTTGCTAATGAAATTATTATGTCAGCTTGATGGAGTACTGTATTAGATCGACCACTGTGGTTTCTTCACAGAGTCCTGTAGGGAAACAGCAATTCTGCTTCATATGACTGAAAAAAATACTGCTATGCTAACGTACACATTACTGATAACAGTGGTATTTCTACTGGTTAATATTGTAATATTATCATTTTCATAAAGAAATAAAAAACAGTACATTAAATTACACAAAACCACAGACTGTATGTTCCCTCTGATTTTCATTTTGCGTACAAGTTGATGCTCAACTAATATGCAAAAAGTAATGTCATTAAAATAGTCATTCGGTCTGTCTTGAGATCCCTGTATTGCCAACAGAGGATCTCCTGAATAATTCTAGAAGCAGGAAGTCCCTTGTGATGTTCTCTCTCAGTGATGATGATGATGATGATGCATAGATAGATGGACCACATTCCTCTCCCCACAACAGACCGCTCTTTCTCACACTCTCCATCTCTCAGACCCCTGCCGTTATATAATATATGTTCTTGTCCATAATCAATTTGTAATGGCTCCGGAGCATCTCCCTGATCCAGCTTGTAAAAGGAGAGACTGGGAGAGAAGAAACAGCCTCTGGGGTTGTTGAGAATGAGAGTGAGAAAAGAAGAGAGAGGGGAGAAGAGATGGGGTCCGTCAGAGAAAGGCTCCCGTGGCGTAAATGGTATTCATGGTTGACAGAGTGGTCATGGGGGATCAGAGGAGGGTCTTCTTCTCTCTGTAGATGGAGCCAACTCATTATGGGGCGGCTCCTTTCTTCCTGAGCAGGGTGCAGCCGTTAGTGCCCTAGCAGCAGGTAGCAGTGGACTGTCAGGTCAACTCTGGGGCCCAGTTTTCCTCTACTAACCCCCCTATTTCACTCCCTCCCTCTCTCTCTCTGTGCAGACACTCTCTCTTCATGGTGTATGTAAGGGGTGGGGGGCAGTGGAGTTGGGGAGGTGGAAGTGTGTGTGCATGTGCAAGAGAGTGTGAATCATGAGGAAGAAGCTGACTTTTATGAACCCCCTAGCTACCCCCAAACGTATTCCTCCTGCAAATAAAAATGTCAACACACTGAAATTCCAGAGTGTAATTCTGAAGGTCTGTCAGCGGTAGCTTTTCCCTGTTTCCTAAAGCTACATTACCAAAGAGAAGCACCCCCCACTCCTCTGTGCAGACCTCCCATACAGTGGGGAAATGATTTGGAGACTTCAGAGAGGATTTCATTCAGCCTTTTTGAATGCCAGCATTAAACACATCAGGAAACACACTGTACTGCTGTCAGAGATGAAAGTGGCTATCATAACAGCCCATTGTGACTGAACTACCCCTATTACCATGCCTCAGAACCATGCTCCGGCTAAGTATTCATATTGGAAGATCTCTGACTCGCTCGCTCGACTCACATTCCCTTTGATTCCTATTCTTTTCTCTCTGTCTCTTCCCCATAGTAACTGGAGACTTCTCCCGGCGGGAGGCTCGCTGTGCTCAGCGGCTGCAGAATGGAGCTGCCCACTTAGCACAGAGGCTAATCGAATAACTGTCCCAGTGTGGTGCCCGGCATGTGTCCTCCCAGTGGGGTGGGAGACGGCAGCTTGACCGGGGGCTGCAGGTACCTTTCATCCAGACTGGCAGGACAGCTCCAGCGTCCTGCTGCTGGAAATTTGTAGTCCCCCTCTGGGTGTCTTTCTGGGAGTGTCAGGCGCTGGGCCCCTGATGAGAGATTTGTTGATATAATAACTCGATTAGGCCCAGGATGAATGACACGGTGGCAGAGAGCCAGCCATCGACGCTCAGGGAGGCCCTGATCAGACTCCTTAACCTCTCCTCAGGAGACCAGCGTCTCCACCTGCCCTTGGCTAATCACTGACATGACTTACACAGGGCAGCACTCTGGCCGGAGGAAAGGCTGGCTAGGGACAGAGCTGGGGTTAGGCTCCAGGGCCCAGTTAGATATGAATGATGGCTGGAAGGCAAGGCACCAACTTTAACCCGAAGGGGGATTGGAACATTCAAAGAACATCCATTGGTATTTATGCTTTACACATTTGTTTGTGAATGAAGCAGAATAAGAATGTTTCACATCGGCATTGTGTATCCCCAATAACTTCCTGGAATAAGCTTCACACATGGCAACATTAAGTTACTGGATGAAGCTTCATACATGGCAACATTATCTTCCTGGATAAAGCTTCACACATGGCAACATTAACTTCCTGGATAAAGCTTCACACATGGCAATGTGGTTTGGGGAATCCCTCAACCTGCATTTCAAGGTGATTTCAAAATATGGGTGACATTCCTGTCATGTGACTGAAGCCTCAAACATCCTCATTACTATTGCTCTGTTAAATGGGCGATTGGACTAACGGAGCTAGGGTTATTGTAGAAGTCAGACATGCAGAAGACTGGTTCATATCAGTCATGTGATCACTTCTAGACCATGATGTGAGCCGTATTCAAGATTCCCCTTTGCCGCTGTGTTAATATCCTTGTGATCTTTTCTCTTCCACCATCTCTTCAGTATTGATCTTGGTTTGTCAGTGTGGCTCACTAGAAGCTCCTAGATGAACTAGATGTCCCTCAACCCTCCAGGGCTTCATTAGCTATCCCAGAGGGGCCCTTGGTGGCCCTCAGCATCCTCTTCCACCCAGGTTTTCACCACCACAAGGAGAGCGCCAAACATCTTTGGACACAATACTTGTCTCTCCTGAAGTTATTTGTGGCCTGACATACTGGGGCCACTAAGTAAATTAAGTTCACATCTCCGCTTGAGCCAAACAGCGGATTGTGGAGATATGTGAGCACTAAAGACCAAACAGGAGCCTCCCCTTACCAGCCCCAGCCATTGAGGAGCTCGGAACTTTAGAAAGGACACCAATCAAAGGCCGGCCCCTCTGTGTCTCAATGACTCCTCTCTTTGTTGCCTCCTCGGCCCCCATAAAGGAAGAGGGACGCTCTTGTTTGCCCAGGAGGTGGTTTAATGGCCCCGGGTGGAACAATGGCACCACATTCAAGCCCGCCAGAGGGGCTCATTATATGGGTCCGTCCCAAAGCGCGGGGTCCCGAGACGTTCCCACTGGGGCCGAGGGTGAATGGTGTCAATGGGCGGGGAGGGTCGTCGAGAGGGAGAAAGGAGGCCATTGAGGTGACAAGCAGGTTCCATCTGCCCCCAGTGCCTCCTCACCTTGCATCTCGACAGGCAGGGGCCTCTCAGCTCACAATGGGCAAATTTTGTGTGTTGGGGTGGCTTAAAATGCTCACTTTAGAAGAGGCCATTGAGGGAAATATCAACACCAAGGACCACGGAATGGAGCATTCATCCACTCCGGACCCCTTCCCATTGAACTAGTTCCTTTTCCTTTCAGACCTTTTCTCCTTTTGGTTCCATTCAAAGCGCTTCTCTCATCAGCAAAACTTCAGACCACGCCATTTTTCCCAGACCTTGCAAAGGGGCGGATGACAAGAATTAAGTTAGTTCTGCCCCAGCCCTCTGGTTTTGTCCCCTCTTAGCCATGGCAGGTATCTGGGGCGGTGATGAAATGGATCATCAATCAAAAGCAGCTCTCTCATGGTTTGACACCAACGCCAAGTCCCTCAGTGGCTGGTATTAGATACTGTCTAATACCTTATTGTCAAAAGCTTATCTTGAGGTTTGAGCGTGTATCTCAGAAAGTTCCAGTAAAGTTTGAGTAATAAACTTGGATCTATACTAGACTATTTCTCCAAGTGACTGGACCAAGACCATGTAGGCCTGTAGTAGATAGATAACAATGTCCTGTATCAACTTGATGTGAGAAATATAATGACATGTCTTCTCTGTACATGTGCGACCTGTTATGACATCACGTAGTGGAGAAAATACTTTTTATTGGCCATTTGATAATCTTATAATGGTACCACAGAGCACATCATGTAGGCCTACAGTACCCCTATTCCCCTATGGCACACATTCATCTAATTTGACTGTCTCCTATGTCTCGGTGTGTGAAAATTGTGTTTTTATCCTATTGTCTTGAAGATTGTTATCAGAAGGCTATGAAATGATGGCAATAAATCACACACACACACGTTTCACTTAGTTTGCACATGGTGCTAAATTAATGCAAACATTCACACACACACACACACACACACACACACACACACACACACACACACACACACACACACACACACACACACACACACACACACTGAAATAGAAACACACACATTGACACACACATAGCCTTTCAAACACACACACACACACACACACTCACACACACACACACACACACACACACACACACACACACACACACACACACACACACACACACACACACACACACACACACACACACACACACACATGACATAGAAGCACACACACACACACACATGACATAGAAACACACACATGCACATAGCTCCTCTTCCTAGCTCTCTGGCACCCCAAGAGGGAGGCTGTTGGGACAGTAGTAGAGGTCAAGGTGAAGGGCTGCGGGGAGTAGCACTCCTCCAGCTCTACTCTCCTCTTCCTGGGATCTGTCTGGCCCTAGCCAGAGACCTCTGCTCTCCACTTCTCAGTCTTCTTCACTGGGGTTGGTGGTTGGTCATGGGTGGTACACATGAAGTGATGTGGATGGTCAGATTTGGGATGGTTTGGGATGGTCTTGTTTAGGATGGTCTTGTTTGGGATGGTCTGGTTTGAGATGTTCTGGTTTGGGATTTGTTCTGCTATGTGATGTTCTGGCTTGGGATGTTCTGGTTTGAGATGTTCTGGTAATCATAAGGGATTCAGTTAAAAAGAGAGTGCATACATCACAAAAGATCCCGATCCAAGAAAACCGAGGTCCTCTTTTTTAAGATGTATTTTAAGATGTATTTTTGTTCAAAAAGGGATGCAAGAGGTTAAACTGCACAAATAAACAACCTATATAAGTGCATTTCACAATGAAAACCAATACACAAAAAAATGGCTCTACGAAAATCTCTCAAAGTTGTGTATTATGAACTCTGAATTCTGTTCTCAATGTCTTCTGAGTTCCAGAGTTCTGGAATGGTGTCTATAGTGACATTGTTTATGACAATTATTATGATGTCACTATGGACACCATTCCAGAACGAACCTAACCTATCTGCTTTTGATTTGATCTGATCGTGGTCTATACTATACTAAATGTAAAGTAGCTGTCAAAAGTTTGGTCACACCTACTCATTCAAGGGTTTTTCTTTATGTTTACTATTTTCTACATTGTAGAATAATTGTGAAGACATCAAAACTATGAAATAATCATGCAGTAACCAAAAAAGTGTTAAACAAATCTAAATATATTTTAGTAGTAGCCACCCTTTGCCATATGACAGCTTTACACACTCTTGGCATTCTCTCAAACAGCTTCACCTGGAATACTTTTCCAACAGCCTTGAAGGAGTTCCCACATATGCTGAGCACTTTTGGCTGCTTTTCCTTCACACTGTGGTCCAACTCATCCCAAACCATCTCAATTGAGGTTGGGTGATTGTGGAGGTCAGGTCTTCTGATGCAGCACTCCATCACTCTCCTTCTTGGTCAAATAGCTCATTCACAACCTGGAGGGGTGTTGGATGTTTGTCCTGTTGATAAACAAATGACAGTCTCACTAACAGCAAGCCAGATAGGATGGCGTATCGCTGCAGAATGCTGTGGTAGTCATGCTGGTTAACTGTTAACCTTGAATTCAAATTAAATCACTGACAGTGTCACCAGCAAAGCACCCCCACACCATCACACCTCCTCCTCCATGCTTCACGGTGGGAACCACACATGCAGAGATAATCCGTTCACCTATTCTGCGTCTCACAAAGACACAGTGGAACCAACAATCTCAAATTTGGACTTATCAGACCAAAGGACAGATTTCCACTGGTCTAATGTCCATTGCTCGGGTTTCTTGGCCCAAGCAAGTCTCTTCTTATTATTGGTTTCCTTTAGTAGTGGTTTCTTTACAGCAATTCGACCATGACGGCCTGATTCACGCAGTCTCCTAAGAACTGTTGATGTTGAGATGTGTCTGTTACTTGAACTCTGTGAAGAATTTATTTAGGCTGCAGTTTCTGAGGCTGGTAACTCTAATGAACTTATCCTCCGCAGCAGAGGTAACTCTGGGTCTTCCTTTCCTGTGGCGGTCCTCATGAGAGCCAGTTTCATCATAGCGCTTGATGGTTTTTGCGACTGCACTTGAAGAAATGTAAAAGGTCTTGACATTTTCCGGATTGACTGACCTTCATGTCTTAAAGTAATGATGGACTATCATTTTTCTTTGCTTATTTTAGCTGTTCTTGGCATAATATGGACTTCGTCTTTTACCAAATAGGGCTATCTTCTGTATACCACTCCTACCTTGTCACAACACAACTGATTGGCTCAAATGCATTAAGAAGGAAAGAAATTCCATAAATTAACTTTTTACAAGGCACACCTGTTAATTGAAATGCATTCCAGGTGACTACCTCATGAAGCTGTATGAGAGAATGCCAAGAGTGTGCAAAGCTGTCATCAAGGCAAAGGGTGGCTACTTTGAAGAATCTACTTTTTTGGTTACTACATGATTTCATGGGTGTTATTTCATAGTTTTGATGTCTTCACTATTATTCTAAAATGTAGAAAATAGTAAAAATAAAGAAAAACCCTTGAATGAGTATGTGTGTCCAAACGTTTGACTGGTACTGTAAGTATTCAGACCCTTTAATTAGTACTTTGTTGAAGTACCTTTGGCAGCGATTACAGCCTTGAGTCTTCTTGGGTATGACGCTACAATCTTGGCACACCTGTACTTGGGGAGTTTCTCCCATTCTTCTCTGCATATCCTCTCAAGCTCTGGCAGGGCTACTTAAGGACATTCGGAGACTTGTCCCAAAGCCACTCCTACATTCTCTTGGCTGTGTGCTTAGGACCGTTATCCTGTTGGAAGGTGAACCTTCGGCCCAGTCTGAGGTCCTGAGCGCTCTGGAGCAGGTTTTGATCAAGGATTAGTCTGTATTTTGCGCCGTTCATCTTTCCCTCGATCCTGACTAGTCTCCCAGTCCCTGAAAAACATCCCCACAGCATGATGCTGTCACCACCATGCTTCCACGTAGGGATGGTGCATGCACTGTCAACTGTGAGACCTTATATAGACAGGTGTGTGCCTTTCCAAATCATTTCCAATCAATTCATTTTACCACAGGTCGCCTCCAATCTAGTTGTAGAAATATCGCAAGGATGATCAATGGAAACAGGATGCACTTGAGCTCAATTTCAAGTCTCATAGCAAAGGGTCTGAATGCTTATGTAAATAAGGTATTTCTGTTTTTATTTTTAATAAAATAGCAAACATATCTGAAAACCTGTTTTTGCTTTGTCATTAGGAGGAATTGTGTGTAGATTGATGAGGAAAAATATTTATTTAATACATTTTAGAATAAGGCTGTAACATATGAACTGTCTGCGTTTCTGGCATTTAGAAATACTAGATGCTTCACTGCCTTTAAAGCCGGCGCTCTTCTATTTTCATACCCAAAGCACAAAGATTGGTAATTTACCTGTCTTACATGAGCTCGCTTGAGCTGAGGTGGGAGGGGTGGCAATATCTGAGGTGTGTCCTTAAAAATGCCAATGTGTCAATTTCAGTATGCGCTGGTGGGAATATTTAAGACCATCCGAAAGCTGGTTTTAGCGGTAACGCTGTTGGTTATGGCAGGGATTTTGACAGCTAAAATGCCTATCCAGCCGTGACGCACAGTGCCCATATGCACATGTGGAACAAGATAGATGTGCTTTTTGTGACTGTAAACCTGTTTAGAAACATAGAAAAACGAATGCTTTTTCCCATTTCGTTTAATTTGATTAAAAACCAAACATAGTCTCCTCTCAATGAAGGCTGTTTTGTTGTTGTCATGCCCCATCCATTTGTCTTGCAGTGCAGACTATGGATAAAGGGTTTCGCTCGTGAGATTGCTTTTAAATAAATCTTAATCACCAAAGCTATATTACAGTTTTTTCCAACTGCTTACACACAAAATCTTTTCATGTCACACGATTTTTGAAACCTCTCACTCAAAGTGCAAAACTACACACCAAATATCCAAAACCATAAGCTATTTCTCAGCCTTTGACTCAGTTGTCAATTGCATAAAGCACTTTTTTCAAAACACTACACACAATTCTCTACCTAAAACACAAACATCTAACAGGAAGTGACTTGCTTTCCTTTTCCAAACACAACCAATCAAAATGCTACACTTATTCACCAGGTCACACACACACTCCTCACATGTGCAAACACTAATAGCTTAACTGATCACTGACCAATCACTGCTTTACTGTAGTATAGGCCTATAAATAGGTCAAAGGTCAGATTACCTGTTTTGAACAATGGATGCCAACAATGGACAGAGAGCAAGAGGAGTAGGAGGAAGAGGACGAGGGCAAAGAAGAGAAGGAAGGAGAGCCATCTCTGATGAGATTAGGGCAACACTTGTTGATCATGTGATCAACCACGGTTTGACCATGAGAGAGGCTGAGAGTCCAGCCCAACTTGACTTTGTAGAGGTATGTATGCAACACTACTTCCAGTACTTCAGACATACCATATTTACTCATCTGTATATCCTTTTGTCTGTTACAGAGAATATTGGAGCTGGATGCCCATGTAATTCGCCATGAATTTATTTATGTGGATGAGGTTGGCTTCAACCTCACCAAAACCAGGCGCCGCGGAAGAAATGTAATAGGACAGAGGGCAATTACCAATGTCCCTGAACAGCGTGGGGGTAATATAACTGTGTGCTGCCATCACTCAAAACGGTGTCCTCCATCACAATGCCACACTGGGTCCGTACAACACCGGCCATATGCTCACTTTTCTGGGTGCAATTTACACAATGCTTGTCCCTGATCCAGATCAGGAGCCTGCTAGATTTGTGGTTTTATGGGACAATGTTAGTTTTCACCGGGCTGTTCTGGTCCAAAACTTGTTTGCTACCCATCCACAATTTGTAGTTTTGTACCTACCCCCCATATTCACCTTTTCTAAATCCC
Organism: Salvelinus namaycush; assembly: GCF_016432855.1. NCBI lineage: Eukaryota > Metazoa > Chordata > Actinopteri > Salmoniformes > Salmonidae > Salvelinus > Salvelinus namaycush. The sequence continues at coordinate 8,841,382 of NC_052315.1, forward strand.
ATAGAGGAATTCTTCTCAGCCTGGAGCTGGAAAGTGTATGATCGCCAACCCTATGCCCGCATGCCGCTTCTCCAGGCAATGGAGGACGCATGTGGGGACATAGAGGTTGCCTCCGTCCAAGGTTGGATACGCCATGCTAGGAGATACTTCCCTCGATGTTTGGCAAGAGAAAACATATCTTGTGATGTGGACAAAGTATTGTGGCCAGACCCAGGCCGGGAGAAGAGATGAAGCGTAGCTTAGCACTGGTGACTGCCCCCTCCCCCCTACCAATTCCTGGACTGCCCCCCCTGGGACCCCACACACACAATTGTGTTCTTTACTGTATTCTAAAGAATATACTTTTGATTTACATATGTTTATGGTTTTGTTGTATGCTACTGTATACAACAGTAATGTTTGGCCTAATAAATATTTTCTGTTTCTACATTGCATTGGTGTTTACAGTGTACTTGTTACCCCTCGCAGCAGATTACTTTCACTGTAGAACATTGTATTGAAATGTAGATATAAGCCTATGAAAGACCAAAGAGCTTTAGATTTAGAACAACAGTGTTTACATGGTATATCCAAAAATGTACTATTATGAAAGCAGTGTTTACCATTTGATACAAATGCTTCATTCTGACATGTGTTTATGGCATTTTGAATGCAGTGTTACATTTTGAAGGAGATGTGAGGCATTTTGCATTTTGTGTTTGCCATTTTGGGAATTGTGTGTAGAGTTTTGAAAAAAGGAGACAGTTTTGAAAACGTGTGTAAGCAGTTGGAAAAAACTGTAAAAGACAAATTTGACAGCAGGAAAACAGTGAGCGGACATCCCCTTTATATATGTAGGCTTTGACATTATTTCAGCCAGCTCCTGTTATTATTTTGGATGTGCGTAATCCCCTCCATGTAGGCTCCATGCCCTTCATGGAACGAGAGATTAAATCATCTGGTGACACTTTTAGAAACATTTAAGTTATTTTCCTATAACAATTGCTTGTTTTCCGTATTGTTTGATAAAACAAGCCCTTGTAGTAGGCTACCCTTACTATAAAGACAGCAATGTGTCTGGTGTCTTTCTTAACCTGGCCATGCATTAGCCAAGGAGCCTATCCATAAGGTTTCTAAATGGTCTACTCGTGAGGCTTTTGCTGACACGTTTGTGTATTATTCATATAGGCCTACCTGCAGTGCATACTCCCTTCGGCTTGTATCCATCCCTATTTCCAAAGAGTGCATCTTGTCCAGTTACCTTCAAACATTGGCAATTAAAACCTCTAACGAGTCACAAACCTGGATCCGGGATCCCCCCCATCAAAAAAGCTGACTAGCATAGCCTAGCCTAAAGCCACAGGGATATCATATAATAAAATGTTCATGAAATCACAAGTCCAAGACACCAAATGAAAGATACACATCTTGTGAATCCAGCTATAATTTCTGATTTTTAAAATGTTTTACAGGGAAGACACAATATGTATTTCTATTAGCTAACCACCATAGCAAAAGACACAACTTTTTTTTTCCACCATTTTTTTCCTGCATAGGTAGCTATCACAAATTCGACCAAATAAAGATATAAATAGTCACTAACCAAGAAACAACTTCATCAGATGACAGTCTGATAACATATTTATTGTATAGCATATGTTTTGTTTGAAAAATGTGCATATTTCAGGTATAAATCATAGTTTTACATTGCAGCCACCATCACAACTCTCACCAAAGCAACTAGAATAACTACAGAGAGCAACGTGAATTACCTAAATACTCATCATAAAACATTTATGAAAAATACACAGCGTACAGCAAATGAAAGACAAAGATCTTGTGAATCCAGCCAATATTTCAGATTCTTTAAGTGTTTTACAGCGAAAACACAATTTAGCATTATATTAGCTTACTACAATAGCCAACCACACAGCAGCATTGATTCATGCACGTTAGCGATAGCGAATAAACCAGCAAAAGATATAAAATTTTTCACTAACCTTCTCAAAACTTCATCAGATGACAGTCCTATAACATCATATTACACAATACATATATTGTTTGTTCGAAAATGTGCATATTTAGCGGCACAAAACGTGGTTATACAATGAGAATAGTAGCCAAGCTGCCAACAAAATGTCGGGAGAAATCTTGGGAGAGGCACCTAATCTAATCAATAACTAATCATAAACTTAACTAAAAAATACAGGTTGGACAGCAAATGAAAGATACATTAGTTCTTAATGCAACCGCTGTGTTAGATTTTTAAAATTAACGTTACTACGACATACAGCGTGCGTTAAAGCGAGACCGCACCGAAATTAATGGCGGAATAGGAGTTTTACATTTTTCAACAGAACAACGAATTATCATCATAAATAAATTTTTGATGAGCTTCCATCAGAATCTTGTGCAAGTGGTCCTTTGTCCAGAATCATCGTTGCTCGGTTGTAGATTGACGTCTTCAACTTAGGAATTAGCAGCAAACATTAGCTATGTGGCCCAGACGTGCCCAACTCTTCATAACGCAGCACAAAGAAATATCCGAAAATCGCAATATACTGATATAAACTGATATAACTCGGTTTAAAATAACTACATTATGATGTGTTTAACACCTATATCGAATAAAATCAGAGCCGGATATATCTAAGGCCTATAACGAGAGCTTTTCAGAATGCCATCCTGAGGTCTGTCTTGCGCCATGACGAACGTTGAAAAGAGTGCACCCCACGTTCCAAGACCCTTTATATGGCCTCAGATCTGCCTAGCAACACCATTCCAATTCTCACTGCTTACTGACATCTAGGGGAAATCGTATGCAGTGCATGTCGACTCATAGATTACATGCAAATTAATAAACTGACCCTGGAACAGAGTGCCCGATTTCAGATTTCTCACTTCCTGACAGGAAGTTAGCTGCAACTTGAGTTCTGTTTTACTCACAGATATAATTCAAACGGTTTTAGAAACTAGAGAGTGTTTTCTATCCAATAGTAATAATAATATGCATATTGTACGAGCAAGAATTGAGTACGAGGCAGTTTAATTTGGGAACGAATTTTTACAAAGTGAAAACAGCGCCCCCATATTGACAAGAGTAAAAAGAATGTTCAGTCCTATAACGCAATTAAAATGGCAGGCCTAGGCTATATCTTGCTTATTGAGAATGTGCCTCACACATACAATACAATTTATGATAGCCTAGTATGTTTTATTTGAGGAAGTGCTCTACGTAAGCCAATTAAAACAATATTGACTGTCAACACTCCAAACACTGTTATTACTCGTTACTGTAGCCTATGCTATTTAATAAACTGTAGAATCAATCCACAATGGACTAGGACAGAAAATTCTGTGCCCCCAGCTGATTTGGAGTTGATGACAATGCAACGATCGTCTAAAACCTGAGACAAACGCATGCAGTATGAAGCCATGGAACCCCTTTATTTGGTCAGTGAGTGGCCAAGTCGCTCGTCACACCTACAACTCAGCCCTTTTGCACCACCGCCAGATATTGCGCTCATAATCATGGCTGTGAAAATAGCTAAAATATTTCTGACACACCCGGGACCTATAACTCTACCGCCAGCGCTTAGATTTACCAGTGCCATAGGTTTGTTAAAATAGAGCCTATGTCTATGTGTGTGTGTGTGTGTGTGTGTGTGTGTGTGTGTGTGTGTGTGTGTGTGTGTGTGTGTGTGTGTGTGTGTGTGTGTGTGTGTGTGTGTGTGTGTTGTGTGTGTGTTTCTATGCCATGTGTGTGTGTGTGTGTCAATGTGTGTGTGTGTGTGTGTGGGTGGGAGGGAGTTTGGGCGGCTCACCAGATGCCTCAGCTCCCAGAACTCTCAGCGGGGTGCCAGTGAACTGGTGAAATCCTGCTGTGCCACCACAGAGACTACATACATCTCAAGTCCCCTCATTGCCCCACACACACACATTCATCTTCCCTGTTGGGCCCTGTCTGGGGGGTCACATGGTGAAGTGTTCATGCTGGGATATCCACGGAGGAAGACTGTGTAAGAGGCTGGGGTGCTTTATCTGGGCCTGGCCTCTGTTATGTCATCAAGCAGTGGAGTGGTCCACATTCCCAGACCACTTAGACACTTTACCATGATTCATCTGATTGTTTTATACTTGTCCCAATAACGTTCCCTAAATCAAAGATACCTACCCTATTGAAGAAATAATATGTCATAATTCCTAGGACAGGATATATTATGTTTTGTATGTTTATGCCATTAACACTTCATCTGATTTTAGTGTTGGGTAGTAGCACAGCCACATTTGATCCTACCCAAAGGTTTTAAGGATCCAATTTGGAGGTGATTCAACCTTGACTGATTGTGTTTCATAGCTGAACTGAAATATGAAAGCCTATAGTAGTGACGTCGTGATGGTTTGAGTTTGTGGGAGGTATGTGCCTAAAAAAAAATTGGGGTTTTGTTTTGGATTTACAAAAACCAAGCAAAGATGATGGCAGTTGTGCTTTTAAATCCAAAGGAAAAGCAAAGCTTTCAAAATGATCAAGGGACTTTGTTTTTGAAAGGCCACATTTCAGGGTGGCCTTTTTGGATTTTGCAGATGACTCCAGACGTTGGTGCTTTTGCTTAAAAGAAGCAGGTGTATTTCTGAGGCGATTGAGTGGTGCTTCAGTTGCCTACAGCCAGGAGGTACGGAGTGCAGAAGCACCAGAATGATGAAAGAGCAGTGACTGGCAACCGTTGAGGTTTAAGCCAAAACCAAAAAGCTCTGAGCAAAAAATATAAAAATAAAATCAAAAAACGACTCGCTTTTCAACTCAGCACTTTGTTCCTACTGCTTTTCTTTCTCTGTCTGTTTTTCCTGCGTCAGAGTGAACAGGGATGGTTTACAACAGCTTGCGCCACAGCCTTGGAGCAAGAGGAGCTCCTCGTGGGGATGGAGTGAGGGGGAGGAGGTGGATGGGCATGGAGGTGGGAGGGGCGGTTGGATGTGGTCTGGCCATGGGTATGCAGCAGCCTCCTCATATCGAACTGAGTGTAATTGGGGGGGTAGGTGAGGGGGCTGATTACTAAGGTAAGGGTTGACCTATGCTCTCTAGCAGGGAGTTCATTGTGCTCAACACTTTCAATACCATCAGTCTTTCCTTCCTCTGTTCAGTTTATGAAGGATATAATGTACTACCCAAATAGCAAATTGTACCCATTTAATAGGATACAGAGTAGAATACCCATGTCATGGCTCAGTCAGAGGTGGCATCCAGAAGTCAGAGTAGCATTGCAGGGAAATAGGAGAGTGCAGTACATACAGCATCAGTTCTGAAGTCATCCACAAACACGCTAGAACCTGTCTCAGGTCAGGCCATGACTGTGTCCCAAAAGGCACCCTATTCCCTATATAGTGCACTACTTTTGACCAGGGCGCGTAGTGTACTAGTGTAGAGAATAGGAAAAGTAGTGCACTATGTAGGGAATAGGAGGCCATACATGTCAACACTGCCAAGAAAGAACCCAGAGTAAACTCTCCAGAATTCAATCTGAAACATTGGGGAAATATGCTGCAAGGCATCAGAAACGTGATAAAGATTGTATTTTACAGTAAAGCTAGCCGTTGAGAATGCCATCCAGGGGTAATTCTCTATCTTCCAACGTTCCTTCCCACTGGTCATCACACCTCCTCATCCTGGGCGAAGAGTGGAAGGTGAGGAAACTGAGGCAAGAATTTGTGTGAGCGTCATTAGTGCCACACTGAGAGAGAGAGCAAGGTCTAGGGGAGAGGGAGTTAGAGGGGACTATCGCTGTGACTGAACTAGTCCTGGTGTGTGTGTGTCTGTGTGTCTGTCTGTCTGTGTGTGTGTCTGTGTGTGTGTGTGCGTGTGTGCGTGTGTGCGTGTGTGCGTGTGTGCGTGTGTGCGTGTGTGCGTGTGTGTGTGTGTGTGTGTGTGTGTGTGTGTGTGTGTGTGTGTGTGTGTGTGTGTGTGTGTGTGTGTGTCTGTAAGTAACTAACTAATTCTCACTGTCAGTGTGTGTGTGAGAGAGCATTTGCACTTGTGTTCGCCCGAACGTGTATGTATCCATGCTTGGAGCGCAACACTTGAAAAGGGCAGTAAAGAAAGCCACCCTAAGCAGTGGCCAACAGAGCCCAGGTCCAGAACTGAATCAGTCTCATAAGTACTGGCTGGCTGTGGGCACGAGGTAGGGAGATGAAGAGAGGCAGCCAGGCTGCAGCAGGTAACCTAGATCTGTTGCTGTACCACCTAAGGCCCAGTGGGAAAGCCCTAAATGTAGCTCAGTTAGTACATCATGGCGCTTGTCACACCAGGATAGTGGGTTCGATTCCCAGGACCACCCATACTTAAAATGTATGCATGCATGACTGTAAGTCGCTTTAGATAAACGTGTCTGCTAAATGGCATATATAAATTGGAGCCATGCTTCAGGGGATTAGGGCTGGGGGTGGTGGAGTGGGTCAGACATGTGTCTGCGGGGCTGGGAAACAGGCCCCCACAGCCGCAGCAGCCCGGGCCATAGGATCTGTGCCAGGTTCCTCCATGTGTGGCGGAGCCAGCTTGGCAGCAGCTGTCCAAACCGCAGACCCTGGGAGAAGGGAGGTGAAGAGAGAGGAGGGAGGGACGGTGGACTTGGCAAAGGTCAGACAGGCTGAGACGGCCGGGAGTGTGGGAACTGTCCGGGAAGGCATGTGCAAAATGCTCTAAGACGTGGTATCACTTTACAGCCAGACCGCCTGGGGGACAAGCTCACTGCATGCCTGGCCATGTGTGTGTGCTCACGCGTGTGTGTGTGGCCGTGTATGTGTGTTGTGTGTGTTTGAGATGGTAATAGGATTGTAGTGAAATTATAGAGAGGGAGCAGGTGGGAGCGCGAGGGAGCAAGAGGGCAGTATATGAAAAGATGAAGTGAGTGATGGAGGGAACTTGGAGAGAAGAGCAGGAAATCATTTTGATCCCCACACACCCCCGCCACCCCCACCGCCACACACACCCCCACCGCCACCCCCACCCCCACCCCCTACCGCCACACACCCCCACCGCCACACACACCCCCACCGCCACCCCCTACCTCCACACACACCTGACACTGTGACACGTTTGGTTTGGTCGCACCTCAGGCACCCGGTAATGCAGGCAAAGCTGTAATACGGTAATACGGTAATGCAGGTAAAGCTGTAATACAGTAATACGGTAATGCAGGCAAAGCTGTAATACGGTAATACGGTAATGCAGGTAAAGCTGTAATACGGTAATACGATAATGCAGGCAAAGCTGTAATATGGTAATGCAGGCAAAGCTGTAATAAGGTAATACGGTAATGCAGGTAAAGCTGTAATACGGTAATATGGTAATGCAGGCAAAGCTGTAATACGGTAATACGGTAATGCAGGTAAAGCTGTAATACAGTAATACGATAATGCAGGCAAAGCTGTAATACGGTAATATGGTAATGCAGGCAAAGCTGTAATACGGTAATACGGTAATGCAGGCAAAGCTGTAATACGGTAATATGGTAATGCAGGCAAAGCTGTAATACGGTAATACGGTAATGCAGGCAAAGCTGTAATACGGTAATACGGTAATGCAGGTAAAGCTGTAATACGGTAATACGGTAATGCAGGTAAAGCTGTATTACGGTAATACGGTAATGCAGGCAAAGCTGTAATACGGTAATGCAGGTAATGCAGGTAAAGCTGTAATACGGTAATACGGTAATGCAGGTAAAGCTGTAATACGGTAATACGGTAATGCAGGTAAAGCTGTAATACGGTAATACGGTAATGCAGGTAAAGCTGTAATACGGTAATGCAGGCAAAGCTGTAATAAGGTAATACGGTAATGCAGGTAAAGCTGTAATACGGTAATACGGTAATGCAGGCAAAGCTGTAATACGGTAATGCAGGCAAAGCTGTAATACGGTAATACGGTAATGCAGGTAAAGCTGTAATACGGTAATACGGTAATGCAGGCAAAGCTGTAATACGGTAATACGGTAATGCAGGTAAAGCTGTAATACGGTAATATGATAATGCAGGCAAAGCTGTAATACGGTAATGCAGGCAAAGCTGTAATAAGGTAATACGGTAATGCAGGTAAAGCTGTAATACGGTAATACGGTAATGCAGGCAAAGCTGTAATACGGTAATACGGTAATGCAGGCAAAGCTGTAATACGGTAATACGGTAATGCAGGCAAAGCTGTAATACGGTAATACGGTAATGCAGGCAAGCTGTAATACGGTAATACGGTAATGCAGGTAAAGCTGTAATACGGTAATACGGTAATGCAGGTAAAGCTGTAATACGGTAATACGGTAATGCAGGTAAAGCTGTAATACGGTAATACGGTAATGCAGGCAAAGCTGTAATATGGTAATAAGGTAATGCAGGTAAAGCTGTAATACGGTAATACGGTAATGCAGGTAAAGCTGTATTACGGTAATACGGTAATGCAGGCAAAGCTGTAATACGGTAATGCAGGTAATGCAGGTAAAGCTGTAATACGGTAATACGGTAATGCAGGTAAAGCTGTAATACGGTAATACGGTAATGCAGGTAAAGCTGTAATACGGTAATATGGTAATGCAGGTAAAGCTGTAATACGGTAATGCAGGTAATGCAGGTAAAGCTGATCCTATGGAGTTGCCTGAGCACGCACACACATCCACCTATTTCTCCACTCCCTGGGAAGATTTCAAGTGCTCACCCAGAGTAAGATTACTCATGGATACATTTTGTATGGCTCTGCATGCACTTTGAATGAAGTTGAAGGTAGTTTTTGGAGCTATTGCTAATAGCGTTAGCGCAATGACTTGAAGTCTATAGGAACGGCCAGCATGCTAGTTGTTCCTGTAAACTACCAGTGATTGCGCTAATGCACTACCCACTGGGCACAGATGTTATTTCAAGTTCTAGTTTTGATTTCATTTGATTGAGTTGTCAACTAACGTGAATTCAACATGAAATCGACAAGAATTTGTGTCACTGGATTTAACCTAAATCCAGTGACACAAATTCTTGTCGATTTCATGTTTGCCAAAAGGTTGGGTTTCAGAAATTTCAGAAATTCCTTTACTTTGATGACTTTTTGCAAATTCAATCAGTTTTCTAAGTTGATTGAACATTTTCACATAGATTTTTTGTTGTTGAAATGATGTGGAAACAATGTTGATTTAACCAGTTTGTGCCCAGTGGGCATTCCTTTAAAGACAAACAGAAAAATCCTTAAACAAACCCAACATGTGCTGGATTCGATTTCACTTCCCCTTTCCTGCCCCTTCCAATTCCTGCCCCTCCCTTTCCATTCCTTCCTGCCCCTTCCTTCCCCTTCCTGCCCCTTCCTGCCCCTTCTTTCCCCACTGTTTCCATTCCTTCCCCTTCCTTCCCCTTCCTTTCCCTTCCCTTCCCTTTCCATTCCTTCCTTCCTTCCCCTTCCTTCCCCTTCATGCCCCTCCCTTTCCATTCCTTCCAATTCCTTTCTCTTCCTTCCCCTTTCTTCCCCTTCCTTCCCCTTTCATCCCCGTCTTTCCCCTTCCATCCCCTTGCTTCCCCTTTCTTTCCCTCCCTTTCTCTGTCCCTGTGTATCTACCTTTGTTGTGTGTACTGTTCACTGCTGCCTCCCACCTTTGTCCGCTCTACTTGCTCCCTCACTCATCGGGGCCAGGCCGTTAAAGAAGCCTAATCCAGGTTATTTGCTTTCCCATGCTTGTGGCAGGTTGGCTGGGGGTTGGCTGGTGGTTGGCTGGGGGCTGGCTGCCACATCCCGCTATCTATTTCTCTCTCTCTCTCTCTCTCTCTCTCTCTCTCTCTCTCTCTCTCTCTCTCTCTCTCTCTCTCTCTCTCTCTCTCTCTCTCTCTCTCTCTCTCTCTCTCCATTCCCCCATCCCTTATTTATCCATAAGATGTGGTCGATGAGGGTTGGTGAGTCAATACGATCTCACCTCCACTCTTTTATCTACTCTCTACATTCACTGTTGCTCCAGAAAGCCCGTTGTCTGCCTTTCTCTTCCCTGACATCCATTCATGCCCGGCCTGCATTCAGAGGCCTCATTGAGGACGTCCCTAAAGAGTTGTGTTCTCATAATGGGGCCTAATTCATTACTGTAAATAGCAGTGGCAGTCATTGCATTGTCTCCGTGAAGCAGTTGGTTTAGAGGCTCTTTAGGCTGGTAATTGTATTAATCCCAGTGGTGGTTCTTTTGGGGGCTTTGGGGCCTTTTTCTGGGCCAAGAAGCAGAACATGGACCCTGGTGGCTTTGTTAACCCCCTTAGGTATGTGTGGAGGTAGGGGAGGTAAGGGAGGGAGGTACGGGAGGGAGATACTTGAGGAGTATGCAACTCTATATTAAGCCATTGTATGGTGAATATAGAAGAAGATGCTGTAGTTTCTGTGGGTTATTTGGTATACTTTTTTATTTGGTGTTTGTGTGTGTGTGTGTGTGCCTGAGTTCCTGCAAGCATTTGTGCGTGCATGCATATGTGTGTGTGTGTGTGTGGGTGTGTGTGTGTGTGTGTGTGCGCATGTGTAAGTTGCTCTCTATGTGTAATTCTCACAGTCAATACTTTCCTCTCAACCTCTGTAAACCTGAGTGTGAAGTACATCTTGGTGCTTTTTTTTACACTCTCTCGATCATGTACGTCTCAGGGTGCCTGGCTTTGCCCCTGTGGTGTCAGCCACCTCACAAAAGTCTGCCCAGCGCCAGCTGAGTGATGGACAGCTCCTACTGGGCTGGGTGATGGACAGCTCCTACTGGGCTGGGTGATGGACAGCTCTTACTGGGCTGGGTGATGGACAGGTCCTACTGGGCTGGGTGATGGACAGCTCCTACTGGGCTGGGTGATGGACAGCTCCTACTGGGCTGGGTGATGGACAGCTCTTACTGGGCTGGGTGATGGACAGGTCCTACTGGGCTGGGTGATGGACAGCTCCTACTGGGCTGGGTGATGGACAGCTCCTACTGGACTACTTATAATTCTAATACTACTACAACTCATCAGTAGCATACCATGGAGACCTGGATTCAGAAAGGATAGAAGCTGTTAGAGCAAAGATGGGCAACTGGTGGCCCGCCTTTGTAGGATACATTTCCAATTCCATTTTTTTTAGGGGGGGGGGGGGGGGGGGGGGGGGGGGGAGAGGGGCAGTCCGCGTCTCAAGTTAGAATAGTGGACTACACAAGGTGGAAGTTTAAAAATGTGTTTGTGCGTCAGCAATATGTCTTGTTATGTCAGTCACTATTGGTGACTCAATTAGCCCGTCTCAGCCAAGAAAAATTTGATTGGTAAGTTAGTCTAGCAGCCAGGTCCCATTGATAGTCAGATATTATATACAAAACTGGAAACATTTGACTCTATCCTATGGCAAAATTAGCAGAATTGCATGAAATTAGTTATAAAATGGAAAAATAAAACAATTTTTTATCTCTTCACTGTCAAAGGGGTATTCTAAAATGTTTTGCGCGCAAGGTGTGGGGAGGGGTGTTTCGCTTTGGGCCCCAAAAAGGATACACTCTCACTGCATGTGTGGGTTCACAGACCCACAAGCCACTGCGGCTCTTCAAGATGAGTTCTGATTTTTAGTTTCCCCCACCCCCATTCAAGGTTGCCCATCCCTGAGATGGGTGATTGATCTGTGACCACAGAGACCAGGTCTGTCTGATCTTTAAAACGGACCACAACTCCTCTATCAACCAGCTACTGACTGACCCAAAGGCCTCCTCTATCAACCAACTACTGACTGACCCAAAGGCCTCCTCTATCAACCAGCTACTGACTGACCCAAAGGCCTCCTCTATCAACCAGCTACTGACTGACCCAAAGGCCTCCTCTATCAACCAGCTACTGACTGACCCAAAGGCCTCCTCTATCAACCAGCTACTGACTGACCCAAAGGCCTCTCTATCAACCAGCTACTGACTGACCCAAAGGCCTCCTCTATCAACCAGCTACTGACTGACCCAAAGGCCTCCTCTATGAACTAGTGAATACACGACCGACCGCAGATCCAGACCCTAACTACGCCTTCAGCTACAATAACCGGCAGCTCTGACCCTAAATCAATGACCACAACCCCTGACCCTAAATCAATGACCACAACCCCTGACCCTAAATCAATGACCACAACCCCTGACCCTAAATCAATGACCACAACCCCTGACCCTAAACCAGTGACCACAACCTCTGACCCTAAACCAGTGACCACAAATGGACCGCTATGACCTGATGTGACCGTGGATACTTGACCACATACCTCTCCTCTACTGACCCTTACCGCATCCCTCTACTCCCTCCTCCCCCCATTCCCTCTCTCTCCCAGTCAGGGAAGAAGGGAACCGATTAGAGCAGGCATGGGCATCTCCAGTCCTCGGGGCCGGAGCTGTGTCACACTTTTCCCCCATCCCTAGCGAACACAGCTGATTACACTGATTGCATTATCAACTGAAAATCATCAAATTAAAAATAATTATATTGGTCGCATACACATCTTTAGCAGTGAAATGTTTGTTTTCCTAGCTTCAACAGTCCAGTAGTATCTAACAATACACAACAATACACACAAATCTAAAAAAGTTAAAGAACGGAATTAAGAAATATAAGGACGAGCAAAGTCGGAGTCGGGAGTATAAATATATAGACAATATGGACCGTATATGGATAGAATATGTAGTATATCTGTAGAATAGTTTGTGTACAACAATAGTTAAATAGGGTAGGCCTTGACTACAATGCAGTATCTACAGTGCATTTGGAAAGTATTCAGACCACTTTACTTTTTCCACATTTTGTTACGTTATAGCTTTATTCTACAATGGATCAATCTACACACAATACCCCATAATGTTAAAGCAATTAAAAAATATCTAATTTTTTTTTGCAAAATGTATTGAAATTATTGAAAGAAATGAAATATCACATGTACATAAGTATTCAGAACCTTTACTCAGTACTTTATTGAAGCACATTTGGCAGCGATTATAGCCTAGAGTCTTCTTACAAGCTCGGAACACCTGTATTTGGGTAGTTTATCCTATTCTTCTCTGCAGATCCTCTCAAGCTCGGTCAGGTTGGATGGGGAGCGTCGCAGCACAGCTATTTTCAGGTCTCTCCAGAGATGTTCGATCGGGTTCAAGTCCGGGATCTGGTTGGGCCACTCAAGGACATTCAGAGACTTGTCCCGAAGCCACTCCTGCGTTGTCTTGGCTGTGTGCTTAGGGTCGTTGTTCTGTTGGAAGGTGATCCTTCGCCCCAGTCTGAGGTCCTGAGCGCTCTGGAGCAGGTTTTCATCAAGGATCTCTCTGTACTTTGCTCCATTCATTTTTCCCTTGATCCTGACTATACTCCTGGTCCCTGCTGCTGAAAAACATCCACACAGCATGATGCTGCCACAACCGTGCTTCATCGTAGGGATGGTGCCAGGTTTCCTCCAGATGTGACGCTTGGCAGTCAGGCCAAAGAGTTCAATCTTGATTTCATCAGACCAGAGAATCTTGTTTCTCATGGTCTGAGAGTCCTTTAGGTGCCTTTTGGCAAACTCCAAGTGGGCTGTCATGTTCCTTTTACTGAGGAGTCTCTTCCATCTGGCCACTCTACCATAAAGGCCTGATTGGTGGAGTGCTGCAGAGATGGTTGTTCTTCTGGAAGGTTCTCCCATTTCCACAGCGGAACTCTGGAGCTCGGTCAGTGACCATCAGGTTCTTGGTCACCTCCATGACCAAGGCTCTTCTCCACTGATTGCTCAGTTTGGCCGGGCGGCCAGCTCTAGGAAGAATCTTGGCGGTTTCAAACTTCTTCCATTTAAGAATGATGGAGGCCACTCTGTTCTTGGGGACCTTCAATGCTCCAGACATTTTTTGGTACCCTTACCCAAATCTGTGCCTCAACACAATCCTGTCTCGGTGCTCTACGGACAATTCCTTCGACCTCATGGCTTGTTTTTTGCGCTGACATGCACTGTCAACTTTGGGACCTTATATGGACAGGTGTGTACCTTTCTAATCATGTCCAATCAATTGAATTTACCACATGTGGACTTCAAACAAGTTGTAGAAACATCTCATGGATGAATAATGGAATCAGGATGCACCTGAGCTCAATTTCTAGTGTTTTGACAAAGGGTCTGAATACTTATGTAAATAAGGTAATAAGGTATTTTATTTTTAATAAATTAGCTGGGGCAAAAATGGGCTGGGGCAAAAGTGTGACACCAGTCAGGCCCCCAAGGACTGGAGTTGCCCATGCCTGGATTAAAGGGTGAAATTCCTTTACGTTCACCCTGGGACCTAGCGTTTACAGTGGCTTGTGAAATTATTCACCACCCTTGTCATTTTTCCTATTTATTTGCCTTACAACCTGGAATTAAAATAGATTTTTGGGGGGTTTGTATCATTTGATTTACACAACATGCCTACCACTTTGAAGATGCAAAATATTTTTTATTGTGAAAAAAACAAGAAATAAGACAAAAAAAGAGAAAACTTCAGCGTGCATAAGTATTCACCCCCCCCAAAGTCAATACTTTGTAGAGCCACCTTTTGCAGCAATTACAGCTGCAAGTCTCTTGGGGTATGTCTTTTATTAGCTTGGAACATCTAGCCACTGGGATTTTTGCCCATTCTTCAAGGCAAAACTGCTCCAGCTCCTTCAAGTTGGATGTGTTCTGCTGGGGTAGAGCAATCTACCACGGATTCTCAATTGGATTGAGGTCTGGGCTTTGACTAGGCCATTCCAAGACATTTAAATGTTTCCCCTTAAACCACTCAAGTGTTGCTTTAGCAGTATGCTTAGGGTCATTGTCCTGCTGGAAAGTGAACCTCCGTCCCAGTCTCAAATATCATGAAGACTGAAACAGGTTTCCCTCAAGAATTTCCCTGTATTTAGTGGCATCCATCATTCCTTCAATTCTGACCAGAATCCCAGTCCCTGCTGATGAAAAACAGCCCCACAGCATGATGCTGCCACCACCGTGCTTCACGCTGCCACCACCGGGGATGGTATTCTCGGGGTAATGAGAAGTGTTGGGTTTGCACCAGACATAGCGCTTTCCTTGATGGCCAAAAAGCTCAATTTTAGTCTCATCTGACCAGAGTATCTTCTTCCATATGTTTGGGGAGTCTCCCACATGCCTTTTGGCGAACACCAAACGTGTTAGCTTATTTTTTTCTTTAAGCAATGGCTTTTTTCTGGTCACTCTTCCGTAAAGCCCAGCTCTGATTAACGCCCTCCTTGCCTGGTCCGTAAGTTTTGGTGGGCGGCCCTCTCTTGGCAGAGAGAGGGGGCAGCTCTCTCTTGGTTTGTTGTCGTGCCATATTCTTTCCATTTTTTTATAATGGATTTAATGGTGATCCATGGGATGTTCAAAGTTTCAGATATTTTTTTTAACCCAACCTTGATCTGTACTTCTCCACAACTTTGTCCCTGACCTGTTTGGAGCGCTCCTTGGTCTTCATGGTGCCGATTGCTTGGTGGTGCCCCTTGCTTAGTGGTGTTGCAGACTCTGGGGCCTTTCAGAACAGGTGTATATATGCTGAGATCATGTGACAGATCATGTGACACTTCGATTGCACACAGGTGGACTTTATTTAACTAATTATGTGACTTCTGAAGGTAATTGGTTGCACCAGATCTTATTTAGGGGCTTCATAGCAAAAGGGGTGAATACATATGCACGCACCACTTTTCCATTTTTATTTTTTTTCAGTTTTATGGAACAAGTGATTTTTTTCATTTCACTTCACCAATTTGGGCTATTTTGTGTATGTCCATTGTATGAAATCCAAATAAAAATCAATTTAAACTACAGGTTGTAATGCAACAAAATTGTAAACGCCAAGGAGGTGAATTATTTTGCAAAGCACTGTAGCTCTGTGTGTGTTTGTGTGTGCCCTCCGCTCAACCCACACAAACAGCGTCGTTCCGCCACCACTACTCATAGAATGCCAGAGCTTTTCCCACCAATTTAGACAATTACCAGTCCCGGTCACAGTGCTCAAAGTCAGAGTTTATGACCCCAGTCCCCATTGACAGCCCTAGCAGCTCAGCTGTGTCTCCTTTGTATTCAATAAACACCAGACCTCTCTGACAAATTCATCATTGACCTCTCAGTGACAGGCTCCCTGATTTGTTGGTTGGTGATCATAATGCTCTCTGATTAATGTAATGTGTGCTGTTACGCAAAATGTGGCCCACCACCTTGATTTGGTTGTATGTACAGTAGCAAAATTTGATATTGTGTTTTTTACATTGGATAAAAGTAGAGACTCTGCACTCAGAAAATGGTATATCTTACACTGCAGTTGAGGAACAATGGGAGGGTAATTCTGCTTTGAAAGTTGATATACACTTTTAGCCGCACTTTTGAGAAAATGGTCCGTGAATATTTTAGTACACCTACTGGACAGCTCTTCTTTGTCTACACCCGTTCAGCATACACCATATTAAGCCTTACCCCATTCATCTCTTTGAGGATTCATGTGTGAGGTCATGTGCTAAACACAGTCAGTAAGGTAGTGTAGTAAACAACCAAATATTAAGACTAAAAGTGGTAAAAAAGTAGTAGAAAAGAGTAGTAGTAAAAATACACAAAAAATCTAGTCCTTGGCCTATATCCTAATCAGACTTTGGTGCAGGTCATGTTGTTCTTTACATTACCGTCTCTGGTAAACACACATAATATCAAATAAGATCTAAGTTTATTTGTCACATGCACAGGATACAGAAGGGGTAAACGGTACAGTGAAATGGTTACTTGCATCGTGGAGTCTTTTGTTAAGACCCATAATCCTAACCCATACTACCGTGCACCATATATGAATCTGCAGGTAGCTAATTCTAACCAACTAGGTTCAATGTTAGCTAGTTAGCTAACATTAGGCTATAACTAGCAATGCAAATGAATTTCTGAGAAAAAAATAATATTACTACACAGCTCATACACATAACGCTAGCTAGCAAAACAGCTAGCGTTAGCTAGCTAGCTAAAAGTACGCTTTAACTTGCAATGAAAATTATTTTCGGACTAAATTAGAAACGTATAACGCCCCGTTCAAAACATCTGGGAACTCGGAACTCGGAAATCTCCACCCACCCACCACTTTAGCGTATTCAAGACGACTGGGAACGAGTTCCGACCGGGATTTTTTTTTTGAACGGTCATCTAACTCGGAATTCCAACTCAAAAACTCTGGCCTCTTTCTAGAGCTCTGACTTTCCAGCCTGAAGATCACTGACGTCATGATTTGACCTTGTATTTTTCAGAGTTCCCAGTTGTCTTGAAAGCACCATAATATATGAAAATGTAGCTAGGCTCTTACCCGTATGCATGGATGAACGCTTCTACCTCTCTATCATGGATGCCATGGTTGCCCTTAGTTTGAAGATATAACCCGGAGACAGGTGTTTTAAACAACAGTACAATCATACGTTGCTTCCACCAGGCATTCCACTGATTTCAAAACTGTCAACTTTTTCCGTGACAACAACACTGTTTCTTCCTCATCACCGTCATCAGAAGACTCTACAATGTCTGGTTCAATGAACATGTTTTTACTTAAATCAGGGATTTCCTCATCGTCTGATTCATTTGCAAAATCAGAGAGAGTCAACATGGCATGATCGTCCTCCAGAAAGTAGTCTATCACAACTTTTTCCCACTGATCTTTGTCGATAGCACCTGTTACATTTAGTTGTGAGCAGTAGCAGCACTTTTGCAGTTCTTCGTGATTTCTCATATTATAGACAGAAGCTTGCTACATGGCAGACCAATCCGAACTCATCTCTCGGCATGTCCAGCCCATCCATTATCTAAGCCAATCATGGCTAGCGGGAAGGTTCCTGTTTTATTCCGTGGCTACACCAACTAGGCTCGTAATTTAACAATTGTATTGGTATTTACAGATGGCATAAACGTTTGTTATTAAGCCACATGAAAGTTTACATGTTCCAGAAGGCATTTCTGCCAAAAAAATGCATTTTGATTCAAAATATATATTGATGTGCGACATATGCCTAGATTCCTGTAAGGGGTCACAAATAGTTCACTTTCAGATGTAATGTGAAGGAATGCAAGAATGACAGTTGTTTGTTAGTGAGGGGGAGTGGAATGTTTTTTTACTAGTTTGGGTAATTAAGTCGTTGCTTATTGGGTTTATGTTCACGTTGACGTAGTCTGAAAGATTTACGCGATAAGATTGGGAGTAGTGCACTTCTCAAACCTGCAAGCCATTAGACCCACACAAGCTCCTGACCCTAAATGTGTTTTATCTGTCACTTCTACTATTTGTCACGCTGCTAAACATACTGAGAATAGAAACATTTTAGTCCTACTCCTCGGGAAATGATTAGTCACACCTAGTCGAACAGATATTCAGGAGACCTTATGAGCTGTCCTAACCATTCAAGAGTTACGAACAAGTGTCTTGCAGAGAGTCACTGGTTCCTGCGCCTAATGCAATTGCTTTGGAGTTGTGAAAAGAATGTTTTGATATACTGTTTGATCAACCCATAAATAATCTCGTACATGCAACAGTATCAACAGTACCGCTTTCGACAAAAATATCACGAGGCCTATTTCACATTAAATGCCTAAATACCTCTAACCAATAAATAAACACGTTTTTCTTTCCATAATTTAATGACCTACATTATGTTTTTTCAAATGATCCCATTGCAGCGCAACATCACGTTGTTAAAAAATATATATTGGGCATGCCTATAAATTGGCCAATTAAAGTCATCTAGGGTTTATGTTAACTTTAATTGTGTTGGATGAAAATTATAGACCTTTCAAATGTTGTATGCAACGTTGTACTCAACATCACCGCCAAGTGACGTGATGCCTACTGCGCTAAAGGGATCTTTTGTTAAACGGGAGTGTTGAGTGTATTGATATAACATATTGTCCAACAACCATCAGAATGTTTATTTGATTTATTTAACCTTTATTTTGACAGGGAGTCATTCTGAGACAAACTTCTGCTTTTCAGAAGATCCCTGTGATTACAACAATATACATATCAATACAGTACAAAAAAGCAAACATATCAGGCAATAATTGGGAGTAGGCAAAGTGATCTTGTTAGGCCCAAATTACATCAAGCGTTTTATCATTGCAACATTTGATGTACAATCATAGTCACTGTGGTTGTCTGAAGTCTGCTATAGAGTTCACAGCTGGTGTGTCACGGCCGTTGAAAAAAGAGGACCAAGGTGCAGCGTGGTAAGCGTACATTTTCTTTTATTTAATAAAAATTACGCAGAACAAAACACTACAAAAACAAACCGTGAAGCTAAAGGCTATGTGCCCTAAACAAAGTCCACTTCCCACAAAGACAGGTGGAAAAAAGGGCTACCTAAGTATGGTTCTCAATCAGAGACAACGGTAGACATCTGCCTCTGATTGAGAACCACACCCGGCCAAACACAAAGCAATAGAAAACATAGAAAATAAGAAACTAGAATGCTCACCCTAGTCACACCCTGGCATAGCTAAAATAGAGAATAAAAGCCTCTCTATGGCCAGGGCGTGACAGTACCCCCCCTCCCAAAGTTGCGGACACCGGCCGCAAAACCTGACTCTAAAGGGGAGGGTCCGGGTGGGCTTCCTTTACGGAGGCGGCTCTGGTGCGGGACGTAGACCCCCCCTCTGCCTCTGGCTCCCCCCACTTTGGTGACACGTCTGGTGCGGGGACCCTTGCCGCCGACCCCGGACTGGGCACCCTCGTTGCGGGCCCCGGACTGGGCACCCTAGTTGCTGGCCCCGGACTGAGAACCCTCGTTGCGGGCCCCGGACTGGGCACCCTCGCTGCGGGCCCTGGACTGGGCACCCTCGCTGGGGGCTCCGGACTGGAGGCCGTCGCTGGAAGCTCAGGACTGGAGGCCTTCATTCCATGACTCCTCACTGGAGGCTTCGTGCCATGGATCATCACTGGAGGCTTCTTGCCATGGATCATCACTGGAGGCTTCGTGCCATGGATCATCACTGGAGGGAGGAGACGTATGGGCAGTCTGGTACTTTGAGCTGCCACAGGGCTCACCAGGCTGGGGAGACATACGGGAGGATTAGTTCTAGGCGCAGGCACAGGACTCACCAGGCTGGAGAGACATACAGGAGGCCCTGTCCTAGGCAGAGGCACCGGATACATTGGGCCGTGGAGGCGCACTGGAGGTCTTGAGAGTAGAGCCTGCACAACCCGTCCTGGCTGGATGGTTACTTTCGCCCTGCAGATGCGGGGCGCAGGCACAGGACGCACTGGGCTGTGCAGACGCACCGGAGACACAGTGCGCAGAGCCGGCGCAGGATATCCCGGGCCGTAGAGACATACTGGCGGCCAGATGCGCTGAGCCGGCATCCTCCGACCTGGCTGGATGCCCACTCTAGCCCGGCTGATTCGGGGAGCTGGAGGGTAGCGCACCGGGCTGTGCACGCGCACTGGAGACACCATGTCCTCCACCACATAACACGGTGCCTGACCAGTACGACGCTCGCTACGGTAAGCTCGGGGAGTTGTCTCAGGTCTCCAACCTGACTCAGCCACACTTCCCGTGTTCCCCCCCCCAAAACATTTTTTTGGAGCTGCCTCTCGGGCTTCCTTGCTAGCCGAGTCCCTTCGTAACGTTGCCGCTCTGCTCTTGCTGCCTTCAGTTCCTCTTTACCACGCTGCTTGGTCGGTTGTCGGTGGTGGGAAGTTCTGTCACGGCCGTTGAAAAAAGAGGACCAAGGTGCAGCGTGGTAAGCGTACATTTTCTTTTATTTAATAAAAATGACGCAGAACAAAACAATAAACACTACAAAAACAAACCGTGAAGCTAAAGGCTATGTGCCCTAAACAAAGTCAACTTCTCACAAAGACAGGTGGAAAAAAGGGCTACCTAAGTATGGTTCTCAATCAGAGACATTGATTGAGAACCACACCCGGCCAAACACAAAGAAAACATAGAAATAAAGAAACTAGAATGCCCACCCTAGTTACACCCTGGCCTAACCAAAATAGAGAATAAAAGCCTCTCTATGGCCAAGGCGTGACATGATGCCTCATTGCATTTGGTTATTCCCAGTGATTTGCAACAATGGCATTGGGTGTCATCACTATCTTTCCTTTGTGGTGCCTTAAACTGTCATGATTACCAGCTGAGATAAACTCTTATTCAAAAGTTCATTTTACTCCTGGCCCAGAGTTTGTCTGGACAATGTCTTAACATCATCCTAAAACCTAATTCCTAAAACCTACTCTCAAAAATGTGATTTCCCTGTGTTTTATATATATTTCCACACTATGAGGTTGGAATAATACTGTGAAATTGTGAAAATTATGATAATTCCCTTTTAGTGTAAGAGATGTTTGAAATTTCAGCCTATTTTGGTGGGATGCAGTTTTGGCCTGTCTGGTGACATCACCAAGCGGTAGATTAGTTAATAGACCAATAAGAAAGATAGTTCCAAACCTCTCTGCCAATAACATCTAGTTTTTCCGTTTTCCCCTCCCCACTCAGACCACTCCCAGACAGTCCTAGCAAAATTCTTGCTTGAGAAATTTCTCCTTGCTAAGAAGCTATTTTAGTTTTTTTTTACCATTTTAATTTAAAAGTTACTTAATTGTTACCCAGAAATGATTTGATATTGAGATTAAAAACAGTTGCATTGGACCTTTAAAACAGGTTTTAACAACATTCCTACTGTAGGACCTTTTCTGAGATGCTTTGTGGATACGGGCCCAGGTATCAACCGTCATCATGGCAGTTTACATCTTTGCTGAGTCGACAATCATGAACAAGGTCATCAGTGTTTTTCCTGTATTTTGTTGAGTTCATATGGGAGTGCAGAATTTGCTGTGCCTATCCAGTGGGGAAACATTACCCCATTTTATTTAAACTGCCCTTTTCTAAGAAATCTGTTTGACTGTAAGAAATAGTTAAGATTATTTATTTATTTATTTCATGTATCATGTCAAATACAGTCTATACTTTTATTTAATTAGGCTAGTCAGTTAAGAACACATTATTTATTTACAATGACGGCCTACCCCGGCCAAACCCGGACAACGCTGGGCCAATTGTGCACCGCCCTATGGGACTCCCAATCACGGCCTGATGTGATGCATCCTGGATTCAACCAGGGACTGTAGTGGGATCTTGCACTATAGATTATGTTAGAGTTTCAACTTAGTTAGAGTAAAACTGACGTATAATGCAATATGAGAAAAGTGAATCAACTTATTGGATAATACGCTTGTTTAATGGTATTTTTACCACGGTCACTTTGATCAAGCTGGCTTGCACAAACTCTTAAAATGGCAGTGTGCATTAAATTTAGCCCAGGGCTAAATTTGAGCCAGTTTGCTATAGCAGCAACATAATCCTGCAGTAACAGGAAATGTAAATTATTATGTGAATTATAATTAATGATGTTTTTGTAGGGGTTGATACATTTTTCGTAAGGGAAAATCAAGTCTGAAATGTCATGGTGGAATGAGTTACCGCAAAGGAAAGATAGTAATAGCGTTCATTGGGTTGTGTCACAAAGTGTAATCAAAAAGTAGGCGAGAGAAATGAGAGAAATAGATTAATAGGGAGGCCATGACAGGCCTCACACTCCAGTGCTGTAGGTGGCAGTGTATGCACCTTTCAATTGGTTGCGATCCGTCAATACATATTTAAAGAAGAGGGAGAAGCTCGTTGACATTGTTGCAAATGATTGGGAATAACCAATTGCGATGAGGCATTGCCATCTGGGAACTCTATAGATAGCCTGGTCTCATAGACTAGATGTACACAAAGTAAATGTAAGTCCAGGACACTTAAATTAGTATGATACAGTGTGTTATGTTTGGTATGGTTACATAAGACAGGTTGTCACTTAAGGCAAAAACAAAAGTAGTATAACGTGAAATTCTAGCAACCCAAAGGTTGCGAGTTCGAATCTCATAACGGACAACTTTAACACTTTAGATCATTTGCAACTTTTCAACTACTTACTACTTTTTTGCAACTTTGCAACTACTTAGCATGTTAGCTAACCCTTCCCCTAACCCTAACCTTAACCCTTTTATCTAACCCTTCCCCTTTAACCTAACTCCTAACCTTAACCTTAACCCTAACCCCTAACCCTTAGCCTAGCTAATGTTAGCCACCTAGCCACCTAGTTAGAATTCATAACATATTGTATGTTTTGTAAATTCGTAACATTTATTACGAATTGCAATTTATAAAATATCATATGAAATGGTTGATGGACAACAACAAATTTATACATACCATATACGAAACGTAACATATCATAGTAAATGGAGTGTTTCCGATTTACGTACATAATAATACAAAACTCTCTGAAACCAGGTTGCTTTAGCACACTTCAGACAACCACAGTGACTGTGACTGTACATCAAATATTGCAATGATAAAATGTTTGATATCATTTTTACCTGACACGATCACTTTGCCTACCCAAAATAATTGCCTACTACACTGGCATGCATCATTTTTTAAACTAATTCTGATGGTTGTTAAAAGTGGAATTTTGACAATTAACGTTATATCAACACAGTCGACACTCCTGTTTAACAACTCTAAATCGCTTTTGCACAGTAGGCATCAAGTCACTTGCTAGTAATGTTGCGTACAACATTGCATGCAACATTTGAAAGGTCTATAATTTTCATCCAACACAATTAAAGTTAACATAAACCCTTAGATGCCTTCAGCTGCCCAATATATAGGCATCTTTTTTAACAACTTGATGTTGGGCTCCAAAGAGATCATTTGAAATAACATGATGTAGGTCATTCAATTATAATGATTTATTAGCCCAGTGGTTCCAAGTATTTAGGTATGTCATGTGAAATAGACCTTGTGAAATCATTGTCAAAAGTGCTACTGTTGATAGTGTTGAGTGTGCGTACGTCTAGATTATTTATGGATTGATCATACCAAAACAGAAAATATCAAAACATTATTTTTAACAACTCCAAAGCATGTCGTGCAGGAACCACTGACTCTGCTCTTTTTTATGATCAAGACCCTTAACTGCTTAGGACAGCTCACGAGGTCTCCTAAATATCTGTCGACTAGGTGGGACTGTTATGACTAAAGAGCTTTATTTTACCCATAAGAGCAATGGTGTAAAGTACTTAAGTAAAAAATACTTTACAGTACTACTTAAGTAGCTTTTTGGGATATCTGTACTTTACTATTTATATTTCGGGCAACTTTTACTTTTACTTCACTAAATTCCTGAAGAAAATTATGTACTTTTTACTCCATACATATTCCATGACACTTAAATGTACTCTTTACATTTTGAATGCTTAGCAGGACAGGAAAATGGTCCAATTCACGTACTTATAAAGAGAACATCCCTGGTCATCTCTACTGCCTCTGATCTGGAAGAGTCACTAAACACACATGCATCTTTTGTAAATGATGTCTGAGTGTTGGAGTCTGCCCCTGTCTATCAATACATTTTAAAAACAAGAAAATGTTGACCTCTGCTTTGCTTACTATAACGATTTTGAAGTGATTTATACTTTTACTTTTGATACTTAAGTATGTTTAGAACCAAATACTTTTAGACATATTTTACTGGGTGACTTCCACTTTTACTTGAGTAAATTTCTATTAAGGTATCTTTACTTTTACTCAAGTATGACAATTGGATACCTTTTCCACCACTGCATAAGAGTAGGAGTAACATTTCTCTATTCTCCCTCCCTCCCTCCCTCCCTCCCTCCCTCCCTCCCTCCCTCCCTCCCTCCCTCCCTCACTCACTCACTCACTCACTCCCTCTCCTTCCCTCTCTCCCTCTCCCTCTCATATCACCATTACAACCAGGAAAGTTTATAGTGAAGTAACTATTAAATTATCCTGTTTGCTATACTGTGTTGACTACCACTACCTATAATAATCCTCAAGCCACATGTCTGGCTGTCAAAAACACCCACATGCGTTCCGGCGTACCCCTTCCCGGCACCACCATGGGTCTCTGCCCAGCACCCGTCTCCCCTCATCTCCACTCTCTCTCTCTCGAGGTGGGTCTCAAATAGCACCCTATTACCTATTTAGTGCACTACTTTTCACCAGAGCCCTATGGGCTGTGATGGGACTCTGGTCAAATGTAGTGCACTAAATAGGAAATAGGGTGCCCTTTAGGATGCCCACCCTCCTCTCAGGTTGCGGTGCGGGCAGTAAAGATGCTGTTTCATCGCAGGTGTCCCATCAAAGCCAAGGCTTGACTCGGTCCGCTGGCTGGATGACATGGCTGACTGGGAAGCGAGGGTAGGGCAATGGCAGGCGTGGGTCGGGGGCACAACTGAAGGGGCCTGAGGGGGCTGAGTTGGCCCCTGTGTGGGCTGTCTGAGGATCGTGCTGCAGGGTGGTGTCATACCGGGGGTGTCTCAATCTGAAGCCATCTGGGCCCACAATTTCTCCTCTCCCGGCCCCTGTGATTGAAAATGTATTTATTGCAGGGCCGGAGGCTGGAGGCTGGATAGAGGAGAGGGAGAGAAGAGGGAGGCTGCTGCACATAGAGATGTGGCTGAGGTTACAGCCACAGGGCCTGGCTCCTCTTCACCAACTCTCTCTCTCTCTCTCTCTCTCTCTCTCTCTCTCTCTCTCGCTCTCTCTCTCTCTCTCTCTCTCTCTCTCTCTCTCCCTCTCTCTCTCTCTCTCTCTCTCTCTCTCTCTTTTGGCTGGATGCTTGTATACTTCTCCCTCTCTCTCTCTCCTTCTGTCTTAGTCAGCCAGTCTCTTCTTTCAGCGTCTCTCTTTCTCCCTCTTTATTCGTCTTGATTAGGTAGAATGGAATCTATTTTAAATGTTGTCACTGGAAGATAGAAGATATGTGAAGACACTAGCAATTTTGTCAAAAAGATGCTTCATCCATAGTTGATTCACTGGTCTGAAGTTTGTCCAGACAGATACACATCAGGATTATTATCCTCAGTACATCTTGTAATTTCTCAGGAAATTCTGTTTTCATTTACTGACTTGCGCTTGGCACTTAACACTGAATTTGAATAAGAGTGTTTTCAAGAAAGCAATGAGAAACGTGTTTAGGATTTAGGGTTGTGATGGCTATTTTACATTTCCCTCCTCAGTGACAGACAGTACATAGTGGATTTGGAAAGATGTAGAATGTTCCGACAGGGAGAGTATCTGTGAAAGAGGCCGTTTCTTACTGATCATTTTTTACCATACATTAACTGTTAAGTAGAGGACAGGATACTAGAATAGACCATTGGTACAGAGTCTAGGATCATGGACCATTCAAAAGTGCTTATGGAGAATACTAGGGTCCTCATCTCTCCTGTGGAACCGGACTAGGTGAAGAGCGTTGGACTGTTGGTCTCAGATCTGCACCCCATTAGACTAAAGCAAAACAGGTTTCTCTTGTCGGGGGGGGGGGTTGCCTGCACTGCAGACGGCTATATTGGTCGGCTAATACAGGACTAGTAAAGGCCCAGTGCACTACTTTTGTAAAAAAAAAATAATAATAATGTTTTATATTTTATAAATACTTTTTTGAATTCCAATTTTTCACGGGGTGCTGGAGCACACCGACCTCCCATAGCTAACCAATCACCACCAGCCTTCTAGTTAGATACCCGTTGCCTGGTTACGAAACACAAGCTGCTTGTGTTAAAAAACTTTTGCAGCATTAAGTTCAATAGTAAAACAACAGTCAAATCAAAATCAAATCTTATTTGTCAGATGCTTCCAAAACAACAGGTGTAGAGTAACAGTGAAATGCTGACTTACAGGTCTTTTTCTAACAGAGTTAAAGATAAAGATTAACAATATAAATAGTGACATGAGGAATAAATACACAGTGAATAACAAATAACAATAATGAGTCAAAATAACATGGCTATATACAGGAAGTACCAGGTAATAACATGGCTATATACAGGAAGTACCAGGTAATAACATGGCTATATACAGGAAGTACCAGGTAATAACATGGCTATATACAGGGAGTACCAGGTAATAACATGGCTATATACAGGGAGTACCAGGTAATAACCTGGCTATATACAGGGACTACCAGGTAATAACATGGCTATATACAGGAAGTACCAGGTAATAACATGGCTATATACAGAAAGTACCAGGTAATAACATGGCTATATACAGGGAGTACCAGGTAATAACATGGCTATATACAGGGAGTACCAGGTAATAACATGGCTATATACAGGAAGTACCAGGTAATACAACAGGATAGGATAGATAGCAACAGGATAGATAATAGACTGAGCTGTAGCAGCAGGGTTTGTGGAACAGTAGTAGCAGTGTATGAGGTGTGTGTGTGTGTGTGTGTGTGTGTGTGTGTGTGTGTGTGTGTGTGTGTGTGTGTGTGTGTGTGTGTGTGTGTGTGTGTGTGTGTGTGTGTGTGTGTGTGTGTGTGTGTGTGTGTGTGTGTGTGTGTGTGTGTGTGTTGGGGTGTCATTGTAAATATGGGTGAGTGTGTGGATAGAGTCCAGTGTGTGTGCATGGAGTCAGTACAAGAGAGTTAGTTAAAAAAAAAGTCATTGCAGGTAGTCCGGGTAGCCGTTTGATTAATTATTTAGCGGCCTTGTTTAGCAGTTTTATGGCTTGGGGTTAGAAGCTGTTTAGGGTTCTGTTGGTTCCAGACTTGGTGTACTGGTACCGCTTGCCATGTGGTAGCAGAGAGAATAGTCCATGGCTTGGGTGGCTGGAGTCTTTGAAATATGTTTGGGTCTTCCTCTGACACCACCTGATAAAGAGGTCCTGGATGGCAGGGAGCTCAGCCCCAGTGATGTACTGAGCCGTACTCAATACCCTCTGTAGCGCCTTCCGGTCAGGTGCCTTGCAGTTGCCATACCAAGCAACGATGCAGCCAGTCAGGATAACTTTTTGAGGATCTGAGGGCCCATGCCAAATCTTTTCAGTCTCCAGAGGGGGAAGAGGTGCTGTCGTGTCCTATTCACAACTGTGTGGGTGTGTATTGACCATGTTAATTCCTTAGTGATGTGGACACTGAGGAACTTGATGCTTTTGACCCGCTCTACCCGCTCCACAGTCTAGACATGTTTTTCTCTCCCTTGAGTATAGAGAAGTTCATGTAATATTGCTCAACCCTCACACTTTCTCCACTGCATCAAAAGATATGACCCGTAATTGTTTAGGCTATTACCTTGTTCGGTCATGTTACCTCATTAGCTAGCTGTAGCTAACAACCTGGGGGCGCATTCAGCAGGACGTAAACGTTTTGGAACGTTCAGATAGAAGTATGCTATGTAGAACAAACATGCCTCTCTGACATGTTGAATAAGGAATAACGTTGGCTCTATTAACAGAAGTTTTATCTGCAACGTTCCAGAACATTTTGCAACTGAACGTGGCCTTGGTAACTTTACCAGTAGCCTACAGTATGTGCAAAAATGTTGTGGCACAGAAAGAAAGGAAAATGGACTACAAACAATTTATTACCACTACATTATATCTGACTGGATAAATATATTTCTAAATCCCTCTTACCACTACATTATATCTGACTGGATAAATATATTTCTAAATCCCTCTTACCACTACACTATATCTGACTGGATAAATATCTTTCTAAATCCCTCTTACCACTACATTATATCTGACTGGATAAATATCTTTCTAAATCCCTCTTACCACTACATTATATCTGACTGGATAAATATCTTTCTAAATCCCTCTTACCACTACATTATATCTGACTGGATAAATATCTTTCTAAATCCCTCTTACCACTACATTATATCTGACTGGATAAATATCTTTCTAAATCCCTCTTACCACTACACTATATCTGACTGGATAAATATATTTCTAAATCCCTCTTACCACTACACTATATCTGACTGGATAAATATCTTTCTAAATCCCTCTCACCACTACATTATATCTGACTGGATAAATATCTTTCTAAATCCCTCTTACCACTACACTATATCTGACTGGATAAATATCTTTCTAAATCCCTCTTACCACTACACTATATCTGACTGGATAAATATCTTTATTTTGAGTTAATGGGGACCCAGTGACTCAGACTGTTGGACTAGGACTCGAGCATGGACACTCAGATTTCAGCCATAGGGACTCATGACTCGACCATTGTTGACTCGGACTTGTAGTAGAGGTGCGTGGGTCAGAACACCGGGGAAGCCAGTCCAGAAAAAAAGCCATATTACAACCTACTGTGTGTGTTGTGATAATTGCGTTGTTTGCTCTAGAACCTGTTAGTTCATATGCCTTGCCACTGTGATATATAGGCCTAAGGCCGAGACAGTAAGAAGACATAGTGGCAGAATAAATTCAACCACACTTTTGTTTCATCACAACACCGGAGAGAAACCTCTGTCCGGTGAAGTCCACAAAGCATATTGCATGTAGCAAACAGTTATATGACCTACAACATGGTCAAGCATGTTAATGTTTCTGACTTTTTACTAAACAACTATTGATTTAGAACCACAGAGAGTTAACATAAGGAGCTGCCTCCACTATTCCAGGCACCATTTCTACTTCAACATTTCAACATCATCAAGTCAAATCACCTCTGCTTGGTCTAATACAGTGACAACTAAAAGATACCAAAAACGATTTGGTCCAATCAACGTAAGCTAAATATGATGTCAGATATGATGTCAGGTGGATACTCTACACATACTGAGACAGAGAGGCACTGTTACGTTCGCTCGGATGCTTTCTCCTGTGAGATACGTTCAGCCTCTTGCGAATTGAAGGACATTTATGAAACACAGAGAGATGAAAGATCAATTAATTTGAATGTTTTTTTCTTGGTACATTTATTGTGGAGGCCTGACTTCCCTTGGCATCCATGAATACACGTCACTGCAGACTTGGACTCGGACTGGAGCACAGGGGACCTGGGATTCGAGGTTTAGCGACTCGACTACATCACTAGGCGAAACAGTCATTAGCCCCCATTCTAGTTCTGGACATCAGTGTGGCATCTGTGGAACGTTGACAACAATGACTTGCCTGGCTATCCAAATTCCTTGCTCCGCCCAAACTCTACGCCACACCCACGCACGTTAGTTTCTTCTCTGCAATGAGTCTGGATCTGAGTACTTCGCCGACAAATTTCTTACGTGAACACATTCTAACCCTTCTGATTGGTCACACAGAGAGACAGAAAACACGTGGGTAAAGCGACGGTTTCAAAATTCGTCATTGGCATTGACACTCTGATTGGTTAGAGATAATCCAATCACTGATTACTTTGTTTTGTACAACACCCCTCATTTTAAAGTCACCACAGATGAACCCATACAAAACCCATACAAAACCCATTCTACTTTACTAATACTTTGACGTACCATCTAGTGATTGTGCTCTCTCTCTGTCTCTCTCTCTTGCTCTCTGTATATATCTCTCTCTCACTCTGTATATATCTCTCTCTCACTCTGTATATATCTCTCTCTCACTCTGTATATCTCTCTCTCACTCTGTATATCTCTCTCTCACTCTGTATATCTCTCTCTCACTCTGTATATCTCTCTCTCACTCTGTATATCTCTCTCTCACTCTGAATATCTCTCTCTCACTCTGAATATCTCTCTCTCACTCTGAATATCTCTCTCTCACTCTGAATATCTCTCTCTCTCTCTCTCTCTCTCTCTCTCTCTCTCTCTCTCTCTCTCTCTCTCTCTCTCTCTCTCTCTCTCTCTCTCTCTCTCTCTCTGTCTCTCTCTGTCTCTCTCTGTCTCTCTCTGTCTCTCTCTGTCTCTCTGTGATAACTATGGAGGCTGAATTATGAATTTACATGGCCAGATAATTGTTTGTTATTCTTATATATGTTTGTCATATTTCTGCTGTTGGGAAGAGAATAGGATGTGTACGTCCATTGAATAACATGACCAGTGTGTGTATTTAGTACATCAAAGTTCCAAAGTGACATGTTTGATGGCAAACATGTTTGATACTTGAAAGGGATTTTAGATGTCTCTTCGATCAGTATCTAGTGTAGCATCACACTTTGAAAAAACACTTAGCATTTACAAACACACCAACGCTAATTGTGTGGTGGTCTTTGAACGTGAGGCACCGGTAGAGGCCACAGGGCATCAGTAGTGTACCCTATTACTCTCTCTCTCCCCACATCTGTCTCTGCTTGGATCCAATCTATTCCTGAGCTGTTCAAAATGATCTGTGGGTTTTCTTAAGGCGGCATCTGAATGTGATTTTCTCCTTCTTAACAAAGAGGAAGGAAATCGCTCTGAAAGGTTGCAAATGTGTCCCTTTTGTGGAGCCTCCAGGAGGGCGGATGGCGTGAGTGGGCCTTGAAATCGCCCACAAAAGGAGCCAAGGCACAGTAGTAGCCCTTGGCTGAGGACTGTTATCGCTAGCATCCGCTGCCTGCCTGCCTGCCTAGCTGCCACCGCGCTAAGACACCATGGCTAAAACAGAACCACTACTGGTATCTGTTGAACCTTCTGCTGGAGGCAAGAAAAAAGGGAAGGACCAAAGAAAATAGAAGTCTGCTAACACGACTGGCTAACTGAGAAATCACCTCAGCGAATAGCGACTAGGTCTTTTTTTTTACGGGCTGGCCCGAGGTAGGCTCTTTAGCTCTTTGGCAGGCAGTCGGCATGACAATGGTGTTCCAGAGATAAGTTAAAGAGGTTGGGCTGGGATGAAATGCTGTCCGCTAGCATTGTCTCGCCTGCGATTCTCTGACTCCCCTATGACGAATCCCAGTAACAGAGACACTTGGCAAACCAAAGTGGGCCGCATCGCTCGGCAATAGAAGGGCCTCCGCTCCAGGAGAAGCCAAAAGAGAGCCCTTTAAAAAAGAGCCAGATGTAATGCAGATTTTTGATGCTCATTCTGGGTCTCTGATAGATGCAGCGGCATGGATTTGTATCCCAGTTACACTGAAAGGGCTGCTGGACTGGATCGAGCTTTAAAGTGACGGGAGAAAAAGCCCTGGAAAATCGGCCCTCAAAGGCACATTTCAACTGGAAAGCGTTTCTTTTAAGCTGTCACTCCTTGGTGGTTGACAATCCTATTATGGCAACAACTTATTGTAATTAAGGGGAGAAGAGTGGTACAGAGGGAAACATCGTTCATCGGCCATCGCAACACAGATCTAACTTTTGTCGCTGTTTTTGTGTTTTCAGGGATCTAACAGTGCTGAGGGTTCAAATCGACTTATTTTGCATTGATGTGTGATTGACAGGTGACGGCTTGGGCCCACATTTTTTTGGGCTCTGTCACTTCGGCACTGGGCAGCGCTTTAAAGAAGAGACGTAATGGAAAATAGGTTTCATGGCTTTTCTTTTCTTCCAGTTTGGGGGTCGGGAGAAATGGAACTCTTCAAAAGAAAAGCCTGGTATATAATGATCCCTTACCTCATCAGCCTCTTTGCTAAAGTAGAAATACGTTCTGCACCAAAATGGTGCCCAAACCCC
Organism: Salvelinus namaycush; assembly: GCF_016432855.1. Classification (NCBI taxonomy): domain Eukaryota; kingdom Metazoa; phylum Chordata; class Actinopteri; order Salmoniformes; family Salmonidae; genus Salvelinus; species Salvelinus namaycush. The sequence goes on from NC_052315.1 coordinate 8,873,772, forward strand.
AATATAAACCACATCTGGAGGAATTGTGTGCGGCTCGTCCATATGCCACTATTTATTTCCCTGATAATAAGAGGATTCTTTCTTTCTCTCTTTCTATGGTCTGCTTTTGAACTAAAGGACAGACGATAGGCGGCCATTTGGCCCCTGATGACAGCCGTACAAAGTCACTCTTGCATTGTGGGTGGAACAGGCTTAGATTTGGAGATCTTGCTTGGTCCTGTCCTCCCAGGGGACAATGATGCATGAATTTTGATCCACCCCACCCCCATCCCCACTTACTGAACGCCTCTCCAAGATTTCTGGGTCACAGTGAAGGCATGTGAAGAACACACCAATCATAATTTTTGTACACTGACAAATTCCTCAGCTTTTTTTTGTTTTGTGTTTGGCATGTTTAAGCAGGGCTAGTAAGCGCAGAGACCCTCATATATTATGACTGTACCTTTCACCTCTAACCCCCCCCCCCTCTAACCTCTGTCAGCACCATGAAGGTGGTGAAAAGGTCAGCAATACACAGGGCGAGGAGAAGACCCGGTCGGTCAGAAGCACTGCGCCCTGCCCTATCATCACTCCCCTGTGCCCCCGTAACCTCCGCCCCCATCCCCTAACTCACCCCGCTCTCTGTCACTCAACACACACACACACACACACACACACACACACACACACACACACACACACACACACACACACACACACACACACACACAGGGAGTATTTCTCACTGGGAGGCTAATTGGCTGGGCCTCAGCCTCTCAAACCCTCTCTAGTGTGTGAAGGGCCCAGTGATTTACACTGTGTGTGAAGGGCCCAGTGATTTACACTGTGTGTGAAGGGCCCAGTGATTTACACTATATTTGAAGGGCCCAGAGATTTACACTGTGTGTGAAGGGCCCAGTGATTTACACTATGTGTGAAGGGCCCAGAGATTTACACTATGTGTGAAGGGCCCAGTGATTTACACTATGTGTGAAGGGCCCAGTGATTTACACTGTGTGTGAAGGGCCCAGTGATTTACACTATGTGTGAAGGGCCCAGAGATTTACACTATGTGTGAAGAGCCCAGAGATTTACACTATGTGTGAAGGGCCCAGTGATTTACACTATGTGTGAAGGGCCCAGTGATTTACACTGTGTGTGAAGGGCCCAGATATTTACACTGTGTGTGAAGGGCCCAGAGATTTACACTATGTGTGAAGGGCCCAGTGATTTACACTATGTGTGAAGGGCCCAGTGATTTACACTGTGTGTGAAGGGCCCAGTGATTTACACTATGTGTGAAGGGCCCAGAGATTTACACTATGTGTGAAGGGCCCAGAGATTTACACTATGTGTGAAGGGCCCAGTAATTTACACTATGTGTGAAGGGCCCAGTGATTTACACTGTGTGTGAAGGGCCCAGAGATTTACACTGTCTGTGAAGAGCCCAGAGATTTACACTATGTGTGAAGGGCCCAGTGATTTACACTATGTGTGAAGGGCCCAGTGATTTACACTGTGTGTGAAGGGCCCAGTGATTTACACTATGTGTGAAGGGCCCAGAGATTTACACTATGTGTGAAGGGCCCAGAGATTTACACTATGTGTGAAGGGCCCAGTGATTTACACTATGTGTGAAGGGCCCAGTGATTTACACTATGTGTGAAGGGCCCAGTGATTTACACTGTGTGTGAAGGGCCCAGAGATTTACACTGTGTGTGAAGGGCCTGCTCTGCCTGTCCTAATGCTTCTCAAAGAACGGAGCAACAGCCCATAATGAATTGGTGTTAATGAGCTGTTACAGTTTTTTACAATCGCTAGGACCCATTTCTCAATACTTAGGTCACTTTTTCAAAATTCTTCACACAGTTCTCTTAACCAACTTTCAGCATGGCACAGCAGTTCATTTCACATCCAAAATGCATTAAAACTACCAAAACACTTCATACATGTCTCAAATCAACTCATTCTTCCATAACACTAGCAAAGGTTGTCACCCAACAAGCACACGTTGTCACTCATAAAACAATGACCTAAAAAACACTAACAACAGGTAGCATTACACAATGTTTTATTTTGTCAAATGTCTTTACAAAACAAGAATGACACCTCTCTACTGTTTAGAATTCACTGCTGTATATGTTACAGGAATGTATCAGACATAATGCAATATGCTTCAATATATTTTATGTCATTTTTTGGCATTGAGTGATTCCAAAATACAAGAATTTGTATATACACCATCTACTGATACAGTTACAGTAGCAATGATAGTTAACCCTGTCTTCTGCATTTGGCCACAGGTTCTCATCCACATCACATCTTATGTCATCTTGGGCAATACACCTAGGAAATAATATTTTAGCATGTCTGGTCCATCCCTGGCAATCTTCTGCAGATATGTCCAGGCATCCAGCATTCATTGCGTCCAGGAGGGACATTTGATCATGTGGATAGTGGTCAGAAACCTTCCACCTCCATGAGGAAAATAATTCCTCTATGAGGTTGAGGAGTGGAGAGTAAGGTGGGAGGAAAAGTGACACCATCCTGGGATGGGCTGCAAACCACTCTGTGACTGCACAGGAGTGGTGAAATGCCACGTTGTCCCATACATTTACAAACGTTGGCCGATTTCGCCTCACTGCAACCCTTTCCTCACCTGGCACAACCCTTCCATAGAGGTCATCCAGGAACTAAATGAGACGCTCTGTGTTGTATGGCCCAATTAGCAGTTTGTGTAACAGCAATCCATCAGAGGATATTGCTGCACACATTGTGATGTTGGCACCCCTCTGGCCCGGGACATCCACTGTGGCTCTTTTCCCAATCACATTCCTTCCTCGCCTTCATGTTTTGGCCAAGTTGAAACCAGCCTCATCCACAAAGATGAATATGTGGGGTGTTTGCCTGGCTTCAATCTCCATGACTCTCTAAAATAAATCCACATGGCAACATAAGAGTTAGGCTATTACGGTAGTTTACATTATACCTAAAAACATGCCATTGTGTGCCTCTGCCCTGCTTGGTTTTGTTCAAAACCAGTTCTGTATTTTATAGTCATCGTACCTGGACATATTGGTTCCTGAGTTGCTTGACCCGTTCAGAGTTCCTCTCAAAGGGGACAGTGTACAACTGCTTCATCCTGACTTGATGTTGTTTCAGGACTCTAGAAATAGTTGTTATGCTTACATAGTGAATATTTCCAAATGTAATGCTGTCTGCCAACACTCTGTCCTGAATCTCTGTGAGTTTTATGCCATTGTTTCTGATGACCATATCAACGATATCCTGCACAGCAGTGAAAATCCTACCTCTCCCGCCTGTGGGAGGTAACCGTTGGGTCCTTAGGAGAAATACAAAAACAATTACACACAAGTGGGTTTGGAGGCTTTGCTCAATTCATTTCTGTAATGAGCAGTTCAGTCAGATGCTCTTACAGAATGCACATCTTACCTGTTGTTTTGCCGGACATTTCTCAGAATAGATGCCACTGTTGAGCGTTGCAGATTTGTCTGCACTCTCAGACCAGCCTCTCTCATTGATAGACCATGATTTATTACATGATCAGTTATAGTAGCTCTAATCTCATCTGAGACTACAGCTCTTCATCTTCCTCTCAGTCTTCTTCCACCACGCATACGTACTCCTCTCCCTCTCCCAGCCACTCTTCTTCCTCTGTCAGCCACTTCTCTATCTCTGGCTGGGCCCATGTTTACATTACAGTACAGCATTATTCCTAAAATGTCC